>NC_034612.1:6895080-6911105 GCF_900095145.1 Mus pahari
AGAGGAGGAGGAGGAAAAAGAGGGAGGAGAAGAAGAGAAGGAAGAAGAGGGAGAAGAAGAAGAGGAGGAGGAGGAAGAGGAGGAAGAGGAGGAGGAGGAGAAGAAAAAAGGAAGGAAGGAAGGAAGGAAGGAAGGAAGGAAGGAAGGAAGGAAGGAAGGAAGGAAGGAAGGAAGACCCTGCCTGTTCAGGCTTCTTTCTATTGACTATAAAGGTGTGATCTGTGAGCCTACCTACTTTTCCTACCTTGTTTATGAAAGAATAGGAATCTTGTGTGTGTGTGGGGGGGGTGTCAATTGATAGAGTGCCTACCTAACAAGCACAGAGCTCCACCCTCCCTGAAGCCAAATAAACGAGGGCTTAGTGTTCTGTGCCTTTAGCCCCAGCTCTGTATGAGTTGGAGCATCCTTGGTAACATAGTGAGTTCGAGACCAGCCTGGGACACATGAGACCCAGAAAGGAGGAAAGGAAGTGAGAAGGGGAGGCAGGGAGGGAGGGAGGAGCAGAATTATTTTTGTTCTAGAACAATAATACCAAACATTCTCCAAGACCCGTATGTCAGGGTTCTTCGAAGCTCTTACTGGCTTCCAACTGTATGCCAGGCAACAGCTAAGGGAAACCAGGCACCCTATCTTTATGTGCCCTTTGCTGGCCTGTAGCACACAAGGTGGGTAGGGCTCACGGGGAGGAGAGAAAGCCCAGAAGACACCGGAAGCTGCTGGAGACTTTGTTAGAGCCCAATGTAGTACCCCAGCTCCTTTGGCCAAAGTTTTTCCAATAAAGCTTATGTTTTATTATGCAAGCTTGAACCAGCAGAGACAAATAATTCCCCCGATGCTCTCTGCCCCCAGCCCTTCAGCCAAATAAAAACGACTCTTAAATATTAAGGGATCCTTCTGCCTGAGACATTTGTGGCTCTTCAAAGAGAAAGGCTTGCCAGGTGACAGACCCCCCACAAAGTCCCAGGCTGACATGTCTCTACACCATTTCTGGGAGATGTAAAGAACCTTGGCCGGTATAGCCCAATGCAACTTCTAGTTAAACATCGATTTGTTTCTCTTTGCACGAACCCTGATGTGTGTGTGTGTGTGTGTGTGTGTGTGCGTGCGCGCTGAGGAGCACACACCTCACCTTCAATCACTTCATTTTACTCGCCTAGCTCCAAAAGTAGAATAAATTAACATTTTCCTGGCAGCCAAGTGGAGACATGTTCTGTCTAGAGATTACACAGATTAAATCATCAAATGCCAACCACCCCCCGGATAAGTCAGAAAGATAGACAAGGAAATACGGATATGGCTGTCTCGGCCCCAGCAGGGAGCCTTGGAGTCTCGCCTCAGGAGCATCCAGGGCCACAGAAAAACCCCCTCTGAGCTTCAGGTTTTTCTCCCGGGAAAATCACTTCTCCCATCTAATTGACATTGTACTGAGAAAAACACATCTTCAGTAAATGTGATTTGTTTTTAACTGTAGGCTCAGAAAGCTCGGGGTTGTTTGAGAGCTTCTAACTTCATTTCTCTCTTATTAGTGTTTAACTAAGTAAATTCTCAAAATAGCTTCTTGAAGCCGAAGTTAAGCACCTCCACTCCAACCCTCAGCCAGCCCCACTGGAATCCACGGACTCGGAACACATTCCTGTGGCTGTCAAGCTCTGTGCTCTGCATCCCTGACGCATAGACCGAGGCCCCATAGCGCTTGCACCATGTGGGGCACGAGAACAGGAGGTGACGTCATCGAGATCGGCGTTTCCCACTGGATGCCAGGAAGCAGAGTCCCAGATCCCAACAACCCGGCTCTGTTCCTCCATCATCCGTCAAGGCGTCTTCAGAAAGCAAGGTGCCACACTGCCTTAAGACTTGGCCGAAGGCCAGTCCTTGGTGGCGCACGCCTTTAATCCCAGCACTTGGGAGGCAGAGGCAGGCGGATCTCTGAGTTCGAGGCCAGCCTGGTCTACAGAGTGAGTTCCAGGATATCCAGGGCTACACAGAGAAACCCTGTCTCAGGGGAAGAAAAAAAAAAAAAGACTTGGCCAAAGTGCGTGGCTTAATTCATTGGGGGAGGGGCCTGTTAGCTTTTCATTGTGATGCACTATAGACTACATGAACCGGTTTCTGAGTACGTGATTTTCCCAGGCATGTGTTCTTCCTCGTTTTCTAGTTTCAGAGGTCTATAGTGCCCCCAAACCAACTGGACATCAAGTAACATACGCCCATTTCTTTCCTGCCCTAGCGCCTGACAGCCTCGATTCTAGATCGGTTGGACCGCAATATCTGTCCTTTTGTGACAGGTTTGTGTCACTTGAAATGTCTTCAAGGACCATCCATCCATCAGAGCATGTACCGGAACATCATTCCTTCTGAAGGCTGAACAGTATTCCAGCACTCCCTTTCTCGAATGTCTTTGGCCACTCTTGCACCTTGTGGACACTTGGGTTGCTTCCATGCCTTGGGTATTGCCGAGGAGGCTGCTGGGAACATTCATGCACAAATACCGGTTGTGGGTCTGCTTTCTGTTCTTTGGGGTGTAATCCCAAAGATTACCAAGGGGGAGCTTTGTTGAAGGCTATAGTCACTACACAAGGGTCCCCGTGCCTAACTAGCGGAGTATGCATTAGTCATTGTGTGCCAGAGAAATGAGTGTGTACTTGTGTCTGTGTATGCGTGTGTGTGTGTTTTCTAGGAACTGGTTTTATTGCTTAAGGAGCCCTGTCTTATTGCTCTGAAAAGACACCATGACCAAGGCAACTTTATTTTTTTCAAATTTTATTTATTATTTATATGAGTACACTGTCACTGTCTTCAGACACACCAGAAGAGGGCATCGGATCCCATTACAGATGGTTGTGAGCCACCATGTGGTTGCTGAGGTTTGAACCTAGGACTTCTGGAAGAACAGTCAGTGCTCTTAACCTCAGAGCCCAAGGGAGATGGGGGCTGGCTTACGGGTTCAGAGGTTCAGTCCATTATCATCAAGGCAGGAAGCATGGCAGCATCCAGGCAGGCATGGTGCAGGAGGAGCCGAGAATTCAACATCTTGAAAGGAAGTCAGCCAAGAGAAGACTGTCTTCCAGGCAACTAGGAGGAAGATGTCAAAGCCCATCCCCACGGTGTCACACTTCCTCCAACAAGGCCACATCTGATAGCGCCACTCCCTGGGACAAGCCTATTCAAATCACCACAAGCCCCATGAAGCAATCTGGGAAACCAGGAAAACAATGGTATAATTAGATTCCACTCTAAAGCTCTGAGACCCAACTCTCCCACTCTCCGTGACTGGGAGGAGAGAGTGGAAAATCGAGGGTTTGGAACTCCGGGGGAACACACTGTTCTTCCAGGTAAGTGATTTCTGAGAAGAGTTAGTAACACTCTGGACAGACAGCAGCGTGGCAGGAGCTCTAAGGAGAGCCCAGCCCGCAGATATGGGGGCAGGGCCATCCTTTCTTGTAGGCTCAGATGGGTTGCTGGGATCTGGGACTCTGCTTCCTGACATCCAGTGGAAAACGCCGATCTCGATGACGTCACTTCCTGTTCTCGTGACACCCCCCTCCCCATGTAGCCAAGCTATCTCTGGTTCCCAGAGGGCAGGGCAAGAGAAGGAATTCTGGGTAATGAGTGTATAACTCTGAAGGTGTGCCGGAGGAGGGGAATATATCTATTTGAGGTGTTCCCATTTCTTGGGGGGGGGGGGATGTGCTGCCATTCATAGACGTCTGATATCCCAGAGACTGACAACCTAAGCTTATAAACTTCCTGCGGGAAGTGGGAATGGCCCCTCCTGTTGGGAGGAGTCTATTAGAGGCTTAGAGACTCTGCAGTTGGGAACTCACCATTTCGTCCTGCTGCAGGGGCATGACTACAGCCTATCATGTCCCAGCTCAGTCTGGCCAAGTGAATTTGCCCCTCCCACTCTGCCTTCTCTCCCAGTATGACAGTATGGTGGCCACTGTATGGTCCAGGACTACATTGATAACTCAGTCTGACTTACATCTCAGCTTCTCCAGAAACTCCCTCATAGATACCCCCCAAGAAGATGTTTGACCACATATCTGGGTACCCTACAGCTCGGTCAAGTTGACATACAAAATCAACCATTACACTATAATAAGCTTATTTTAATAAAATCAGCGGGGCTGGCGAGATGGCTCAGTGGTTAAGAGCACCAACTGCTCTTCCAAAGGTCCTGAGTTCAAATCCCAGCAACTATATGGTGGCTCACAACCATCTGTAACGAAAACTGGTGCCCTCTTCTGGAGTGTCTGAAGACAGCTACAGTGTACTTACATATAATAAATAAGTAAATCTTTAAAAAAAAAAATCAGCAATCAGGCATGTTGATTGTACAGACCTTTAGCCCTAATACTCGGAGGCAGATGCAGGAGGATCCCTGTGAGTTATAGAACAATCTGGTCTACATAGCAAGTTCCAGGACAGCCAGGATGACACGGAGAGGACCTGTCTCAAAATAAAACTAACAAAATCAGCAATGAGAAAGAGAGCTGAGGACATATAAACTCAACATAGCACACGCAGTCTAAAGATATCATAATCTTCATGACTTGGACAAGGTACTGCTGACATCGTGTGGCTAGAGGGCCGCTAACTCCCTGCCTGCACACAGAGGCCCTCCACAGCCAAGAAGTGTGGCCCCCAGATAGGGCCCAATTTCAAAAACTTTAGTTTAAGTCAGTGATGAGCTACTTACTCACCAGATGAGGTCCTATAATGTCAAAGATTCTAGAATATAGAAGAAATTTGCAAATAAAAAAAATCCCAGATGAAAAGAGGTTTTAAAAATGAACACACACACACACAAAAAAAAAATGAACACACTTTTGGGACTGGGGAGACGGGCGAACAGCTAGGATCCCTAGCTGCGCTTCCAGATGGCCTGGGTTCAGTTCCCAGCACCCACAACCATCTGTAACTCCAGTCCCAGGGGATTGATGCCCTCTTCTGACCTCTGTGAGCACCAGACATGCACGTGGTGAAGAGACACAGATGTGGGGTAAATACTCATGCACATAAAATAAAAATAAATAACCTACTTTAAAAATGGGGCTAAAAGTGCTTAACGGTCTTCCAGGGATTAGAGTTCTGTTCCTAGTACCCAATCAGGAGGCTCACAACCGCTTGCAACTCCAGCTCCTAAAGATCCAACGCCCTCTTCTGGCCTCTGCCTGTACTGCAGTCACATGGCCACTGTGTGGCATAGAACTGTATTTATAAGTTGAATCTCAGTCTCTCCCAAAAACTCCCAGAAACATCCTGGGGGAGGGGGGCGGAGGAGGACGGGGCTCACTGGGCAGCCGATCCAGCAGAAACACCAAGAGACCTTGTCTCAAAATATGATGGAGAGCCATAGAGAGGTCGCCCGATGTTAACCTCCATCCAACCTTCACATGTTCACCCATGGTGCACACACACTTATACGTAGCACTCACAAAACCATGAAAATAAAAAGAGGCCAGCAAGGAAGAGGAGGGGGGATCAGCAGGCACGAGAGGAGAAAAAAAGATAGTAATATTCTATGAATACGTGACAGATGAACTATTACCAGGAACCCCGCTATTATTTACAGTTAATTTGTGCTAATTAAAACTTTTTTTTTATTTTTTTTAAGAAAAACGCACCCGATCCGTTCATCTGCAAACGGGTATGAAAGTTAATCACATGCCAGGCTCAGTGTCTCAGATCGGTCCTAAGACACAGCTGCCCCAGCAGAGGATGCTGGATCTCAGCTGCTAACCCCATGAATGCGACCTTGAATGAGCTCAGTGACCTCCCAGTTTCAGCTTGTCATCTGCAAAAGCAAATAGCTAGGTTGCTTGACTGGCAGTGGCTCTCCCGTGCTATAATTAATTTGATGACTTCTCTACTGTGAATGTGTGTGTGTGTGTGTGTGTGTGTGTGTGTGTGTGTGTGTGTGTGTGTGATATTTGGTAGACTCTACCAACCAGAGTGCGGCTTGCCCCTCACTTGAGGAAAACCTAACAGAAATGAAAGAGGCATAAAATCCACTCCGAGCCCCTCTGACCTGCGGGACCTGGCTCAGACACTCAGAGATGCTGATAGCCAGACACCCAGGAGAGGTGACTACACGGAGGAGAAAGCCTGTGAGGAGAAAGCTATGGGAGGGGGGGAGTGAAGCTAGATCCCTCGCTGAGGAAGTGTACCTCCGCTTCCAGTCTCCACAGCAGCCACTCAGCCACGTCTGTAAGTCTGGTACAAATCATCACTGATGATCTTTGCAGATTGCCAGCTAAAATTAGCAGCGGATGTGCAGCTGACTTCGGAGTGACTACAGGGCTTTGCGGGGGGCGGGGGGGCGCAGTAGCGGTGGAGGGGCTGCTGTCGCTGATTTCTCGGGACCGCAGGGTTGCAAGGAGCACTTGTCAGGTGCTTAAAATGTTTAGTGACCCTTAAAAGACAATATTGCAGCTCAGCCCAAGTGAGTATGTCTTCTCTGACAATCCCTTCTTTTCCCAAAGTGATGAATGCAGTCGGAGGTAAGACAGTGACGGCCCTTGCAAGGGGCGTTGGGCAGGTTGCCTACTGCACTGCGATGGGTGGTGCCACGCAGGCTGGGTCTCTGTAGAAAGCTTAGGTAGGTGGCGCCCCCTGGAGTTCACCGGTGCTCAGCGCGCCCAGCCGTGCATCTGAAGTCCATCCTTCTGAGACCAAAAAAACCTAAAGTTAAAAGGTCTCCAATGGCACAAACCATACAGCCAGCCGAAGATTCTTTTCAGGAAACAGCGGAAACAGCTGTATCTCAGAGGGTCACCTGGTTTCCGTTGTCTTGCTTAGTTTTTTCATCAACCTGACACGAGCTAAAGTTATCCTCGACTGAGAAAAAAAAAAAAAAAAACGCTTCCGTCAGATTGGCCTGTAGGCAAACCTGTGGGCGAACCTTTTTTTAATTAATGATTGATGGCAGAGGAGCCAGACCGTTATGGGCGGTGCTATCCCTGGCCAGGTGATCCGAGGGGTGTAAAAGAAAGCCGGTTGAGCAAGCCCTGTGCCTCTGGTTTAGTTCCTCATCTTGGCCTCTTGCAGTGGACTGTGGCCCTGGGTGTGTAAAATAAGCCAAATAAGCTGCCTCCTCTCCAGGTTGTTTCTGGTCGTTGTGTTTCACCATAGCGTTGGAAAGCCTAACGAAGACGCAAGTTCGTGTGATTCATCATCTGTAGGTGTCCTCAAACTGCATGGTGGGCCAAAATTACCTAGAAGGACGGGTTCCCAAGACTGACTCTCAACCAATTCTCAATGGGAATGGGTCAATGAACACACACACACCTATTACAAGATGGAGACAGGAAATTAAAATACATCAGCTGCCTTGAGAAAATGAAAGTAAGAGACCTTTTTTACATTGATAATTTTTACATTGACTACGCACGAGGAGGATAATAGTTCAGGTGTTCAGGTTACAGGAAATGCGCTAAATTAATCTCATCCAGAAAGCATAAAGAAAAAGTGGGCCGTGTCCATAATCCAATTTGATTCGGCTGTAAAGAAGAATGCACCTGCACCGTTTACAGGAAACTGGATGGAACTGGACGTCATCGTGTTCGGGAAGATAAATATCATGTTTCCCTTCACACGCAGAATTAAATTGACTGCATACTCAGATGTGCCTGCCATGCATGTGTGTGCATGTCTGCTTGTGTGTATAGGTGTGTGTAGGGGTGTGTGTGCATGTGCGTGTGTGTGTGCATGCAAGTGTGTGTGTGCGCATGCTTATGCTCACACATTTGTGCGTGTGTGTGTGTGTGTGTGTGTGTGTGTGTGTGACAGGAGAACAGAGAGGGGAATGTGGGAGGAGTGAGACTAGCAGATTGGAGTGCAGATACGATGGGTGTGAAAACATCTCCCCAACCCCCCCAGGACACTGGTCCGTCACTACCATGCCTGTATTCCCCTCCTTCCTTCATCCGACTTGCCACCTGATTCCCTTTCCATGTTACAAAGATCACCCCAAGACCAGTTAGTTGGGCCCTGCCTTGAGTCAAGGCATGCTTTGGGGAAACCCGAACTAAGACACAGACTTACACTTAGGGACGTATGTTGATATGAATAGGGGTGCATGTTGAGATGTATAGGGGATGCATGTTGAGATGTGTATGGATGCATGTTGAGATGTATAGGGATGTATGTTGAGATGTATAGGGGATGAATGTTGAGATATATAGGGATGTATGTTGATATGAATAGGGATGCATGTTGAGATGTGTATGGATGCATGTTGAGATGTATAGGGATTGCATGTTGAGATGTATAGGGGATGCATGTTGAAATGTATATGTGGTTGCATGTTGAGATGTATAGGGGATGCATGTTGAGATAAATAGGTATTGTGTTGAGATGTACCTGTCCTTGGACTCTGTCTGTACATGATTCATTTGGGGATAAGGCAGAGCACTGGCTGTTAAAGGTCAAGCTTAAATAACAGAGCAGAAGGTGTGAGTGAGCAGCTGCCTGCCAAGCACCTGGTATGGAGGAATGGTATTAGCAGAAAGGACATAGGACCAGAATGGGCTTCTGCTCAGGCCCATGATCGCCAACTGCTTTTGGCCCAGCTTGGTGCCAAAAGACAAGAGAGAAGGTTACCTAGAGCAAGGGCCATCACCCTGCTGCTGACGTGGATGTGAATGAAGCTCAGCCCCATCTTATTTTGTGATGGTGATGGGTAGTCTTGCAATAGCAGCATGTGTGTGTGAGTACGTGCATGAGTGCATGCATGCATGTGTTCTTGAATTCATGTGTGCATGTGTTCTTGGATTCATGTGTGCATGAGTGCATGTGTTCATGAGTTCATGAATGCAAGTGTGGGTGTGTGAGTGCATGTTTGTGAGTGTGTGAGAGAGAGAGAGAGAGAGAGAGAGAGAGAGAGAGAGAGAGAGCATTGTACATGCATGCATATGCTTAGTGAGCAGAGGCTAGACCCAATTCTCTCCTGTCACTCATTTTCCCTGTGAGCCAAGCTGGCTGCAGGAAGTAGACACAGCCTGTGTCAGAGAACCCAAACAGAGCCTCCTCCCACAAAAGGACCATTTTGCCTGTCTACTCCAGTCTGACTCTATGTTCATTGTGACAGTGATGGGCAGTTGGGCTGTGGAAACAGAACAACAGACGTGTCCCAGGAGCACAGCTGACTACTCAGTAGGTCCCTAACGCTGCTGACCCTGTAACATGAAGGGCAAGGAGCAAATGATCAGGAGCTCTCAGGAAGGGCACACAAACATCGCTACTGGTCAGTCCTGAAAAGTAGCCAATTAGAGAAACCAAGAAAACAGGAAAGATACACGTGAGTGTTTTTTAAGAGATAGACAGAGAGAGAGAGAGAGAGAGAGAGAGAGAGAGAGAGAGAGAGAGAGAGAGAGAGATTTAACAGAATGGCCCCTTTCTTTTATTTTTAAGATTTTTATTATTAATTAATTAATTATTTTATTTATATTTTATATGCTTGAGTGCTTTGCCTCTATGTATGTGGTGTGTGGATCATATATGTGCCTGGTGCCCAGAGAGGTCAAAAGAGGCCACCAGACCCTCTAGGACTGGAGTTATGGACTGTGTGAACAGCTATATGGGGTGCTGAGAATCAACAGGCAGGTTCTCTGCAATAACAAGACAAGTTGTCTGAGCAGTTGAGCTATGTTTTCTGCCAGCCCCCTTTCACTTCTTACCTCCCTTTCTAGGAATAAGAGTAGTTGTTTTTTGTTTTGTTTTTTAAGATGTATTTATTTTATGTATGTTAGTACACTATTGCTGTCTTCAGTCACACCAGAAGAGGGTATCAAATCCCTTTACAGATGGTTGTGAGCCACCATGTGGTTGCTGGGATTTGAACTCAGGACCTCTGGAAGAGCAGTCAGGGCTCTTCACCACTGAGCCATCTCTCCAGCCCCTGAAATAAGAGTAGTTTCAGCAATAAAAGTTAGGACGGGAGTGGTGACACTCACCTTTGATCCCAACACTTAGAGGCAGAGTCAGGTGGATCTCAGTGAGTTCCAGGTCAGCCAAGGCTGCATAGTGAGACCCCGAGTCAATAAGCAAACAAAGAAAGGTTCAGAGTTGGCTGGGCTTTGACACAGTATGCTACATGTCAGATAATGATGTCTGGCTCAGTGACAGACCACGCATAAAATGGCAGACTCCTGGGATGCTAATGTACCTGAAAGGGTCTCAATCTGTAGGAGCGTACAACCTTCCCACATCTGAGGAGCTATTGGCCTGGCAGTCGGTGGTTGCTAAGGAACGAGAGTCAGTCTTCTTTAGGGTCGTGGCCTCTGCTAAGTTGGCCATGCTCAGGTGGATAGCTTTACACTCAGGGTGCCTATGAGCATCACTAATTAAACCCGGTGGGTTATGAAAAGAAGAAGAAAGAAAAAGAGGAAGAGGAAGAGGAAGAGGAAGAAGACGAAGACGAAGACGAAGACGAAGACGAAGACGAAGAAGAAGAAGAAGAAGAAGAAGAAGAAGAAGAAGAAGAAGAAGAAGAAGAAGAAGAAGAAGGAAGAAGATGACATGAAATTGAAAGGGGGATGTTGGAGGGATCTGGGAGGAGCTGAAAAGAGGGTGAAGGGATGAATATGATGAAAATATATTGTATACATACGTGAAATTCAAACAGTAAATTTTTAGAACTTAAAAATAATTGAATCCCATTATCTAGTGACATTGTAACATTGAATTATTCATGGTTCATGGCGGAACCTCGTTACATAAACATTCAGGACTCAGGATTCCCCCACAGTGTGTAACAGCAGATAAACCACCTTATTAAGTGATGGGTGACAGTCTCCTTAGAAGATCAAATTCGTCAGAGTCTGTGCTGCTGTTGAAGGTACCAAGGGCAGACTGGCAGTTTAGCCTAGAGCTAGTGTTTTGTCCTGAATAGGCACGAGGGGGTCCCAGTACAGACCGGTGAGTGTGTATGTTAAAAATAACATTCCTTTCATTTATTCTTTCAAATGCCCTCTTCTGGTTTAAAGACCCGTTTTAAACACACAGAACCGGGGAATTTAGGTCTCTCGATGACACGGCTCAAACAGTCGGCAGATACACTTGGTCCCAGTGATGTTCTTTCTAACACTTAGGGGAGCCCTCCTGCTTCAGCATGAGAGTTCAAAGGCAGAGATCTACGAGGACTAGCAGGAAAAATAAACGACTATGGGGTGGCGGGTTCAAGTACTGACAAGGCTGTGGTGGGGACACAGATGCTATGCTGGGGACAGGCTAACAGCACAGTGAACTCAGTCAGAAGGGGAGACTCCTCTTGTCCCCATCCAGGTGCCCAGTAGGACAGCCGGTCCTGCAAGGGTATTTTAATAACTCAAGAGAAACTTTAAAAAGTATCTCACCATTAAACATTTAGATGTTAATTCAGCCTCTCACAATTCACCGTGGAAGCCAAAGGGAGTGAGTGACCCACACTCCTACTTGGCGACCAATTTCATGAAGACTTACACTTGGGATCTTGGCCACTCTGACAATGGAAAGGTGTAAAGGAGGTATTCTTCCCCTTTCTGATGGGAAAAATCGAGGTACAAAACAATAGCTAAGAATTCAAACCCTTGGGCCAGTGAGATGGCTTAGCAGATAAAAGGAGCTTGCTGCTAAACTTGGTGGAGAGAGAGAACTGATTCCCATAAGTTGACCTCTGGCTTTTATGTGTACTCAGTGGAACACACATGTCTGTACACAAACATACACACACACACACACACACACACACACACACACAATAAGTGAGTAAATAAATGTAGTGTTTTAAGGATTTCAGATCATCTGGAAGAGTTTACAGTGGGACTCTGAGGCAATCGGATGCCCCCTGAATGCTCGGGAAAGAAACCCACTTTAGGAATGTTTCCCAGGTTGAGGAACGTTCCTGATGAACGTGGGTGCTCTGTACATGTACATCATAGCATCTGCCGGGTAGAGGTTGGTCAGTGGGTTTCATGGTTCGTTATCAAAGCAGTGGGGTAGAATGACTTCAATCAAATCAACTTTGAATATACTAATAAGCAGCTTGCTGGCCATACGGTGTCCTCAGCCTCAGCTTACCTATCTGTTAAGGGGGGGGAATATATATATATATATATATATATATATATATATATCAACACTTGCTAAGGAGAACTGAGCTAACATACTATACCACATCTATAGGTAGATAGATAAATAGATAGATAGATAGATAGATAGACAGACAGACAGACAGACAGACAGACAGACAGACAGACAGACAGATAGATAGATAGATAGATAGATAGATAGATAGATAGATAGATAGATAGAATGATGGATGGATGGATGGATGGATGGATGGATGGATGGATAGATGGATAGATGGGTAGATGGATAGATCAGTCAACACAGAAGAAATAAAGATATACAGCCAACCCTCTGTCTAGTTCTGTAGGTCAGACAGCCACAAACTACCCGCTTTACCATTACCTGTTAAGAGTCACGTCCGTTGTGCGCATGCGCAGGCTTATTTCTTGTCGCTGCCCTTAAGCAAGCCATCATAGCAATGCTTAACTCACTGTTCCCCTTGTGTTGGGTCTCATACATAACCAGAGACGAATGAGAGTCCTACAGCGAGATGCGCACAGGTGTGTTCCGGTGCTGTGCCGTGCGAGGTGAGACCTGAGCACCCAGGGAGTCGCAAGCCCCAGGGTGAGGGGCACCTAGAACAAATCACCTGTGGAGGTGGAGGGGCAACTGTACTTGCCTTTATAAAATGTCCATTTTATGACAATTACCACACTGGTAAGGCAGGAGACAGCGGTGGAACTGAGCAAGGTTGAGTGAAAGAGTCACAAGTTTGGGGAGGCATCCAGGGTGACCTGGAATCCAATCCTGACATATCAAGGGCAGGTACCCAGTAACTACTTCACTCTGTGCCTTTATGAGCAGTAAAAATTTAAATGCAAGAACTGAGTATTTACCATATGCCAGGCACTTACGGCGAGCCACTCAAAGGGTTTCATCCATTTGACACATGCAGCAGGCTCAGCATCAGAAGGACTGTAGTCAGGGCTCAGCAAACAGTGGGGAGTGTGGCTCAGGAGATTTTGTGAGCATAACAAAGTAAATGGCAGGGTGAAAGTGTAATTGACTGGGCTAATTAAAGGCTTCAGTGCACGTGAAGAAACTATTGGGTATCAGTCACACCCATGTTCTAGTTTAGTCTTTTCTGGAAAGATCACCTTTGATCTGTTAGCTAAACTAATGTGAGCTGTGATGTGGATAGCTGAGGTTAGAAATAAGTTACCCAGCCAGAAATTATTGATGTCAATTGCTAGTGGCTACCAGCAACACTGTGGGAAAGGACTGTGAGCTGGGACATTCCTGGAATCGCAGCACAAAGGATGTGGAGACAGGAGGATCAGAAGCTCAAGGCCAGCCTGGGCTAATGAGATCTTTTCTCAAAATAGAATAAAATAAAATTTAAAAAAGACTGTGAGATCTCACATTTGAGCTTAAAGAGAATGGCATGATCGATTAGTAATGTCTGCCATGGGTGGAGCACGGGGGAACGTGGTGAGCACGCACTGTGACTGCCATCCCTAAAACCTTATCACACGAGGGAAGATAGGTTGGAAACAAATGAAATAATTCACTACCCTAAATCAGTTCTGCAACACAAACTACAGTTGTCTTCAAGATGCTATGGGAACGGTACATTTTCTAAAGAGGAACTCAGTCTCTTTAAAAAAAGACACAACACATCCAAAATAGCTTTTATCACAGTGGCAGCAGGGAACTAGGCCACTGCTGAATTCCTCTCAGTCCTGCATGGGACTCTTGACCTTCAGGGCAGCGCCACTATACTGTCCCAGCCCGGTTCCTGGTGGCTCAGCCTTTCGCTGGCAACTTTGCTTTGAAGATGCCATGAATATTTAAATCTACTTTAGGCGAAGCATTTTTCATGATTCTCAATCTTCCCACAGACCAGAGGTGGGTTCTGTTTGTACGAAGCTCATTTTCTGAGACACGTGGGGAGCATTTTATATGCATCTGACCCCACGGGCGCTGTTAGATACACACATTCAGACCTTCGGGTTACACGCATGTAAATTCCTTCCCTGGGCTCTTGACTCTCAGCTCGGAGGTCAAAGTCAGCAGATGAAGGCCCTCGGCACGGGGCTTCCTGGTCCAAATCAGAGGCTCTGCAATAAGTCAGTGTACAGAGTGCTTGGGCGTGATCTACCGATGTCTCTTCTGCCGCGGTGCATAGGCCACGGCCTCAGGACCAAGTGATTGAGAACAGTCAATGTCCCCTCGGCTGTCGTGATGAGCAAGGGGCTAAATGAGTCACGGGAGGTCTGGAGAGGGCCAGATAGTCACAGAATTAAAGGTCGAGGTGGGGTGTTAGTTAAATACACATAGCTATTTTTCTCTCTCTCTCTCTCTCTCTCTTTTTTTTCACGAAATCTCACTAAAAGTAAGTGTAAAGTTAAAAAGAGAGAGAGAACTCACTAGAATGGAGGGGACAAAGGAAGAGAAAAACCTAGACGCTAAAAGCAGGTTCGGGGAACACAACCGCATCTCCGGCTGACAGGGTGGCAAGCTGGGAGCACTGGGTTGTACCAGGGCCACCTAGAAATGTAAGTTCGAGGCGCCGGGGTGGACCACTGGGCGCAGCAGAGGTGCAGCATGTGTGAGGCCTTGGGATCAACACCCAGAACAAAGCAGAGAGGGAAAGAAGCTAGCTGGGCAGATGGCTCGTTGGAGTGCACACTGCTCTTACACAGGGTGGGAGCTCAGTTCCAAACACTCATGTTCTGGGGGATGGGGGGGAGTGGAGGGGGCTCACAACCACCTGTAACTCCAGCTCCAGCGGATGAATACTCTCTTCTGCTGACTGTGGGCACATGCGTGTATGCACACACACACACACACATAAAAATATAAATATAAAAGAAAGGGCTGGGCATGGCAGAGAAAAGCTTTCATCCCAGCCCTCACAAGGCAGAGGCCAGTGGATCTCTGTGAGTTCAAGGTCAGCCAGGTCTACAGAGTGAGTTCCAGGACAGGCAGGGTTGTTACATAGAGAAACCCTGTCTCTAAAAAATTAATTAGGGCTGGGCATCGTGGCACACTCCTTTAATCCCAGCACTTGGGAGGCAGAGGCATGTGGATTTCTGAGTCCAGCCTGGTCTACAGAGTGAGTTCCGGGACAGCCAGGGCTACACAGAGAAACCCTGTCTCGAAAAAGGGGAGCTTTCGGAGCTCAGAGGAGGTCTATGCAGTCTTTTGAAGGAATCTAGACAGTTGTGAAGAGCCTGAAGTCGCATTAGCCCCACGTAAGTAGACAACCAAGCCAAAGACAGGAAGAGGATGATAATAATACAAGAGGACTATTAGCTCCAGGGAAAGAGCTGTCAGGAGAGAAGAGCAATTCTAGCTTACAGTACCAGTGGGCTGCGCCTGGAGTTTATGGTCACAGCAATGTAAACACTGAATGACAGGATAACTATGGGAGTGAGGGTGGCTTCAGTGGCAGTAATGCTAGGCCCCGAAACACCTGCCTTCCTCACAGCCTACCAAGAGGCAGATGTGAAACATCCCAGGAGCCAGCTCGACAGAGGGCGACCTCCGGGAGGTGAAGGGGAGAACCAGCTCTCACCAGGTTTGCCAAGTTTCTGGCAGCTTCTGAGTGCACCTGCTTCATTTTGTCTTGGAAGTGGCTTATGGTACAGTGATTGCCCGACACACACGAAGCCCTGAGTTCAAGCCCTGGCGTAGCATAAAGCTGGGTGTGCTGGTGTGTTCCTGTAACCCCAGCACTCAGGGGTGAAAGCCGGGGGACTGGAAGTGTAAGGCTATCCTTGGCTACATAGAGAGCTTGAGGCCAACCTAGGCTACTTGAGACTATAAAGGAGAGTAAAGGAAGGAGGAGGGGATGGACAGAGGGATGGAGAGATGAAGGAATTGACAGAGAAGAGAAGAGAAGAGAAGAGAAGAGAAGAGAAGAGAAGAGAAGAGAAGAGAAGAGAAGAGAAGGGAGGGGAGGGGAGGGG
>NC_034612.1:6911148-6912738 GCF_900095145.1 Mus pahari
GGGAGGGGAGGGGAGGGGAGGGGAGGGGAGTCATAAGTCACAAGGCTGTAATGGAACATGCCACCAGCATCTGATGGGCACCTGCAGCGTACTAGAGGAAGAAAGAAAAAGGATCACTTCACAGGGTGTTAGAGACATAAGAAACCATAACCCTCTCTGCGTCCTCCCTGGAGCACGGTGAAGCGGGTTTCTCAACCCACCCAGGGGTTCAGCAGTTAAAATTAAGAGAAACTGGGGACAGGCCATTCTTACCTTGAATGACCCAAGCCTGAGGCTTCCACGGGTCTTTCCTGGGTAAACAACTGGGAAATGAGCTAGGTCTTAGCTTCAAGGCATGATGCACCTTGAGCAGGTAATGTAAAATTTCTGGGATGGCTCCGGGTGGGCACTTGGGTGAGCTGAGCTTGTTTCCAGCTCGATGGTCACCCATGCTGCTCTGTGGTTCACAAGCTCCCTTCATCTTTGAGAGAAATCTGACCTGGGTATTTGTTAGCTCTCTTATCACTGTGATATCTGACGGAGACAACTTAAGGGAGGTGGGTTTCTTTGGCTCCCGGTCGCAGAAGGGTTAGTCTGCCGTTGTTCGGCCCCATGTGCCTGGGCCCCATGGTGGTGGTGTAGTCATGTGATGGGACTCTTCTCATGGTGGACAGGAAAGAGAGAAGAGGAATGCACAGAGGGGGCCAGGCTGTGTGACTCTATTCCTGGAGAGATGTGAACAAACATCTACTCACCCCAGAAAGGTGACCGATGATAAACCAAAGTGCAGTTGCCACCGAAGTCTAACTTGGTGAGCCAGTGAGTTTTATTGGGTGACATGCAGGAGTATGGGAGAAAGGATGCTTACAGGAGCAGAAATGACTCAAGGATAGCTGCATCCCCAAAGCCGGCCCCAGCATGAGTAACAGCTCATGAAAGTTAGGTTCCTGGAGTACACAGCGCAATCTTCCAGGGCGGTCAGCTGACCTGACTGCATCTCAGAAGTCTTCATGGCTTATATATGCTTGGAGAGGGAGGGACCTAGTGAATCTGGTCTACTTCAGGGACTTCCTGTAGTCTCTATATTGTATACTTCCTGAGCTTAGTGAGTTTCCCTGCAGGATGGCTGTCCCATCTCCCTTTAGAGCATCCTGAGTCTTATAGAACATCCTTTCCCCCCAAGGAGAAGTGTGCTCCGCGGCAACATGAACCCTGTCACCTCTACATCCAGTCATTGGGGACAACCAAGCCTGGCTCTCCCACAGTTATTTTTGAATTTATTAACTTGTAAGACTCACTTCTCTCGGAAGTGGGCACCAGAGACTTGAACTCAGGTCATCGGGCTTGGCAGAGAGTGGCTTTACCTACTGAGCTATCACACACACACACACACACACACACACACACACACACACATTTTCATCATGTCCACCCCCACTACACCTTTCAACTCCCTCCAGCCCCAACCCACCCTTCCTTCCCACTTCATCTTATTTTTAAATAACTCACTGTAGCCGGGCGTGGTGGCGCACACCTTTAATCCCAGCACTCGGGAGGCAGAGGCAGGTGGATTTCTGAGTTCGAGGCCAGCCTGGTCTACAGAGTGAGTTC
>NC_034612.1:6913698-6918423 GCF_900095145.1 Mus pahari
AGAAGAAGAAGAAGAAGAAGAAGAAGAAGAAGAAGAAGAAGAAGAAGAAGAAGAAGAAGAAGAAGAAGAAGAAGAAGAAGAAGAAGTAGTGGTGGAACATGGGCTTAGTTGACAGTAAAGGGTCCTCTGTGCTCTGGCAGGATGTATCAGGAAGGGGAGAGCACATAGGAAAGGCAATGTATGGATGATGGGTTGGCAAATGGACTTCTTCCCCCCCCCCCACCCCGTGCCTCAGTTTCTCTCCCTGTACACATATTGCCCGACAGCCATGTGTAGTCAATTAGATAATCCGGGATGCTGCACACACCCAGGAGTACAGTGAGCACTTGCATTCAGTAAGTACTCCCTCCTTCTGTGATGGCTATTCCTGGCTGTCACCTTGACTATATCTACAATGAACTACAATCCAGAAACGGAGGGCACACTTGTCAGCCAGATCTTGAACGACAGTGGCCATGAACAGTTTAGGCCCAAGCAAGGTAGTGCACGCCTTTAATCCCAGGAAACAGAAAGAAGCAAGCAGATCCCTGAGCTCAAGTCGAGGCCAGCCTGGAACAGAGCAAGTTCCAGATCCAGGCGTGGTGGTACACCGAGAGGGCTGCCAGCGGCCACACTCGAACCGGATCCGTCCTGAAAGGCAGGCTGGGCTGGAAGGGAAAAGATGGTGAGAAAGAACGGGGCTAAGACCAAAGGTGTTCTGATCAAAGCCCACAAGTTTAATAAAGTTCTGAGTTTATAAAGCAGGAGAAGACCATCCCCCACCACCCATTCTTGGAGCGAAGTTCAGGTGCGGGCTGGTAGGCAGATCTTCAGGAAGGCGACTCTGGAGAAATCTCAGGAGCTTATCAGCAGGGAGCAGCGACTGCCCTGAAAGGCCACTGTTTTGAAGAACAGTGGCAGGTGCAACAATAGAGCCGGCTTGGCAGGTTGGTGGTCCTGTGCTAGTGGCAGTAGAGATCTGCAAAAGCCTGCTTCGAGGCTGAAGGGAGACAACAGAACACACCTTTAATCTGGACCATACCTTCTTCTGGAGGCCTCTGTAAAGACACTGGAAGAAGGGCGTATTTCTTCTCTGCCTGCTTGCACTTACTTGCCAGCACATCTGTTGGAACCTACTTCTTCAGGATTCCAGCTTCTACAGAGGACCCGCTGAAACAACTAGCCTCGTGGGACTGAGCAACTACTAGATTCTTGGATTTCCCATTCACGGCTGCCCATTGACGGGTTAGCTGGGGTGGAGACTGTAAACCGTTCCAATCCTCTCCCTTAATATATAGAGACATTCCATATGTTCTGTGACTCTAGAGAACCCTACCTAATACAACCCCTACACTGATAGATTTAATCTAACCCCATGGACTCTCAGAAGAATCCATGTGCTGGGGGGGGGGGGCGAAGAATGGGGAGGTCAGAGTGGGAGTGGTGATGGGGGGCAGACGGACAGACGGACAGATGACTGTCTAAAGGGCCTGGGCGCTGTTGTTGCTCTTTATTGGTTTTACATACCTGTCAGTTTGCAAATACTTTCAGGAGCATGTAAGTGTGAAATTGGAAAGTCACTGCAGGACGGACACGAGCCACTGCCCCTGTGATACAAAGGGGAGGAGGGGTGAGCAGGAGGGCCAGGGAGAGAAGGAAGAAAGGGAAGAGGTCGGGGGAGGGGAACAGGAGAGAGTCCAACAGAAAAAAAAAAAAAAAAAAAAAAAAGATGCCCGAAGCAGGACAAACTGATTTTTAAAGTTGAAAGACAAGCCAGTTGGGCTTTAAATGTGGCCACACTCACTCACCTCTATGTGCAAGCCTTGCCTTTCCCTGATCCAACAGAAGACCTGAGAACACCAACCTTTTGTGTAGATGTCAACACAGGCCATTTGCAGAGAACTCAGTCAATAAGGCGTGTGGTTCTCAGGATGGTGGGGGTTCGGCCCACAGGATCAAGCCAGTCAGAATTCCAGCAGGGAGAGAGGAGGGTCCCCAGGCTCCAGGAAGAGTCACTGTCCTCTGGGGACATGGCCACTGGTAAACCTGCCTGCCTTGGGATAGTGACACACCAGTTCACACAGGGGCCAGGGCTACTTGGGCTCGGGCCACTAATAACAATTTTAAAACGGTAATGTGAATCACAGAGGGAGGTGGACATGATTAATATACATTGTATAAATGTATGGAGGTTTCAAAGAATAACAAGTATTTGAAAAAGATAATGATAGCTTAATTTTTATTTTTTGATTTTTCGAGACAGGGTTTCTCTGAGTAGCCCTGGCTGTCCTGGAACTCACTCTGTCACCCAGGCTGGCCTCGAACTCACAGAGACCCACCTGCTTCCACCTCCAAGTGCTGGAATGAAAGGCGTGTGCCAACGCTGCCCAGCTGATAGTTTTTATTTTGAATAGAAGAAAATAGTTATCTCAGAGTGGTTTCACAAGACCAAAGAGGGCTAGGGCAAAGGTCCCTGTCCTGTTCTGGTGACAGAAAAGTCTCTGGTGAAGACTCTGCTCCAATCACAGTAGAAACAAGCAGCCTGTGCTGAGATGTCCCCATGGTCACAAACCCCCGTTGTCCCCATGGTAAATCAGCTCCGAGGACATGGCTGCCCTCGATGCTTATCTCCATTTGATAGAAGTCAGAAATAAGTCACGGAGTGGAGCATTCTCTGCTCAAACGAGAAAATGCCCCAGCATGTTGGGTGGAGGTCAACCAGTTGTGGGACAGTCGCTGTGTTCAGCCTGAGGCAGGTGAGCATGGGCAGAGAGCTTGGGCACCTGGACGTCACGTGGCTTGAGTGGCACACACTGCCCAAGCCGTGTGCTTAGCAAGCAGGGACCCCACCAACATTAAGTGGCACGCAGAGCCCTCTCCAAACAAAGCCACTGTGGTCGCACTGACACAGGGCTCGCTAGCCACCCTTACTGACTCCCCTCGTGACCATAAACATCCGACAGTGTGCCGTTCCGGGCAACCCTGGTTTGGGGTGCATGCGCAGTAAGGCAGATCCAGCTTACGCTTTAAGGGAAACCCACTCCTTGAGGTGAGCGCACGGTGAAAGCGTGACTATTCGAATTCACCGCACTTTTCTGTTGCTGCGATGAAACACGTGAGCCAAAAGCAGCTTGAGGGGAAAGGGCTTCGCTTGGCTTACACAGTGTGACCACGGTCTGTCACAGAGGCAAGTCAAGGCAGGAATTGCAGCAAAGGCCGTGGGCGATCGCTGCTTACTGGACACGGGTTTGCTTACCACTCAGGCCCACCTTCCCCCGGGGGTGGCAACACCCACAGGGAGCTGGGCCCTCATTGGTCATTAATCCAGAAGACACCCCACAGACGGACGTGCCCATAGCCCGGCCTGACAGACATCTTCTCAGGTGATGTTTCTCTTCCCCAGATGACCCCGGCTTGTGTCCGAGGTGATGAAGAACCCTAAGCAGCACCGTGAGGCAGGGTGTGCTCAGAGAACAAAGGATTACAGAAGCCAAACCTGTCAGTCAAAGGAGACAACCATGCGCGGAACACAGGTGACACGCCATCCCATGCAGGAGCTTGTTAACCAACCAGTGGCTGCTTCTGCCTGTGGTGTCCTGCTGCACTGCTGAGTCCTTGGGGGCCCACCACACTGCTTTGAGCAGGCTCTGTCACGTACCCACTTTAACCCCTTGTCTACCTGGAGCATTTGGAGAGGTTACGGATAGATCATGTCACCACCGCCCTACTGAGAAAACAGATGACCCTTCCTGAGTCTCCTCTGAGAAACCAAGGGGTAAACCTTCCGGCTTGGAGTTACGCTCTTCCCTATGAGGAAGGTGACATTTGTTATTTTATAGGTTGGTATCTTTAGGGGGACCCAGCAACTGGAAGACAGAGAAAGGGGTTGAGATCTGACACCCGTGCCGTCTTTTTTGTTTTTTGTTTTCCTTGCCCAGCAAGCTTCTTCTTTTTTTTTTTTTTTTTAAAGATTTATTTATTATATGTAAGTAGCTGTCTTCAGACACTCCAGAAGAGGGCATCAGATCTTGTTACGGATGGATATGAGCCACCATGTGGTTGCTGGGATTTGAACTCCGGACCTTCAGAAGAGCAGTCGGGTGCTCTTACCCACTGGGCCATCTCACCAGCCCGCCCAGCAAGCTTCTTAAATAAACTCTCTCCTGGACAGTATCCTAAAGCAGTTACATTCCGGTGGCAATGAGGTGTTTGGAGTGAGTGGTCCCTCTGTGTTTCATTCCATCTGGCGCATGCTCAAAGAGCAGAAAGGTTCTTATTACCCTCAGCAAGCCTGGAGCCTGGCTGGAGTTTCTGCCCCGAGACCAGCAGCCTAAGCAGGGCACTGGATGGAACTGAAAAGAGTGTCTAAATGAAGCAGGGCAGTCAGGACCGCTAAGTCCTCCCATTCTCCCCACCCCCNCCCCACCCACCCCCATCTCCATGTAAATAAACGACTCTTTTGAAGTAATATTGATAGGATTTGCCCCTGGGGGGAGGGGGAAATGTCAGGGAGAGTAAGCAAGATAGTTCTTTCTCTCACGTTCTTAGAGAGCTCACACCGCCATACGAAGTGTACAGAGTCTCCTTAGACTCTAATGAGACACTAGCACAGACCACACAGTGGTGCGTGCTTATAACTCTTTAGTTAACAGAGGCAGTTTCATGGCAGGAAGTGACCGTGTGTGTGTGTGTGTGTGTGTGTGTGTGTGTGTGTGTGTGTGTGTGTATGTGTGTATGTGTGTGTAT
>NC_034612.1:6918463-6928128 GCF_900095145.1 Mus pahari
TGTGTGTGTGTGTGTGTGTGTAAGGTCAGAGATCAAGGTGGCTTTCCTCAGTACCAGCCGCGTTGTTTTCAAAATGACATTGCTATGGGAGGGTTGATTCGAGTCATGGTGTACAGACAGGTCAGTGGTCAGACCTCTCCCTCTACCCACATGAGTCCTGGAGATCCAATTCAAGTAGCCAAGGATGTCAGCAAGCATTTTTGCCCACTGAGCCACCTCACTGGCTCCCCACCTCGTTTGGCTTTTGTTGTCTTAGGATAGTCTCACTGGGAACTAGCTACCAGGCTGGCGTCAGGCTGAGAGACCCACCTGCCTCCTGGTACTGAGGCTAAAGGCGTGTACCCAACCCATCACGTCTTTTGAGGAAGGGTCTCTTGCTCGGTCTGGAACTGAATAGGCTCCACAGGCTGCCCAGCAAGCCCCAGGGATCCCCCTGCCTCTACCTCCTCCTCGGGGCTGGGGTTACAGGCACAAACCGGTACACCTGCCTTTTCTTTGATGTGGGTTCCAGAGATCAAATGCTTGCATGATGCCATCCCGGCTGAGGGCTCTCTCCAGACTCTGAGGTGGGGAATCTCAAAAGAATTTGGGGGGGAGGCACTCCCACCCTGGGCTTTACACTGAAGAACTGGGGGGTGGGGGGAGGGGTCTGGGAACCTTTCAACATCACACCAGCACATCCATGGTTTCCACATAACCTCCTGTCCCCGTGATCAATGGAAGAGAAACCTAAAATAAATTTCGATCACTCAGCAAACCAACTGACCCAACAGACTTCACCAAGGCTTTCTCTCGGAAAATTTATTACTCGGAAAAACCTATACTTTTAAAACTATTCTTACAATTTATACTTACCCCTCAGAACCTAGAAGTTGGCACCAGCTAATGGTGCTATAGAAAGCCCACTAGCTGCTTGAAATGGCTGCAGATTTACCTTGAATTTAAAACAGTTTGAGCTCTTAGGAAGTAAGGATAGAGGCTCCAAATTACCAGGTGAAAAGCAAAATTCTTTTTGTTCCCCCTTCCCTTCTCCCTCTTGCTCCAGCCCTGCTCACTCCAGGGCCAACTAACTTCGGGTCCCTGCTCGCTCCAACCCAAAGGATTTTTATTTGTTTCTTGTTTCAGGTGGTTGTGAGCCACCATGTGGTTGGTGGGATTTGAACTCATGACCTCTGTAAGAGCTGCCAGTGTTCTTAACTGCTGAGCCATCTCAACACCACCCTTTTTTTAAAGATTTATTTATTTTATTTATATGAGTACACTGTAGCTGTCTTCAGACATACCAGAAGAGGGCATTGGATCCCATTACAGATGGTTGTGAGCCACCATGTGGTTGCTGGGAATTGAACTCAGGACCTCTGGGACAGCAGTCAGTGCTCTTAATTGCTGAGCCATCTCTCCAGCCCCTGAGAAGCAAAATTCTTAAATAAGGGTATTATTTACTGAAAATTTTAAAAAGTTAAATTACAAATGAGAAATAGAAAATACTGTAAAAAGAATCTACCCCTCTCCAATCAATCTTACCTACAAACTCTTTACTTTAAAATAAATAAACAAATAGATAGATAAATAAATAAATAGCCATCCGGTCCTGCACAGAGGACTCACGGAATTGGTAGTTTAACCTGAAAATAAGGATCAGGGGTCTTCCATGTCCCTAGTTACAAGTTTAGAGATCAGTCGCAATGGCAGCTAGACAAGCATTAAATGTTAGTATTCAATGGAAACATACGATCTCTTTGGCGATGGCTATGGAAATATGTCTGAAGTTATCAGGAGGGCACTGGTTTGGGGAGAGTGTAGGGGAGATGGCACACAGACACTGTCATAGATGAGGTTCCTTAGGTCGCACGGCCTTGGGTGACCTCTGAAGTTACAGATGGCAGAGGCGCCTGCATCCCTGTCCTCAAAGTTACTCCACAGAAGTACAACGTGACGACCAGGCACTGTGGAAGGAGGACAGCTTGCTACCGTCTCACCCCACCCCCATGGGGCCCAGCCCCTCCCGATGAAACACACTTCCACACGCAGTACTGGAGGGCAGGGAGGGCAAGGTCATATAGCTAAAGTGTCCTAACACCCGTAGTGACAAACACCAGATACATCTAAACTGGTTTCATCATGGGAGCTCCCAGCAGGGGTTCACGGCGGTGAGCACAGAAGAGTGGGGTTCACTGTGGTGAGCATGGAAGACTGGGATTCACTGTGGTGAGCATGGAAGACTGGGGCTCACTGTCAAGCCGCATGGAAGACTGGGGCTCACTGTCAAGCCGCGTACCGTGTGGGGACCCACAGCACCTGTGGTGACAGTGGGGTGGAGGACGGGAAGGCACAGAAGAAACAGGCTACTTGGCAACTTAGTGAATGAGCATCATTTAAGCATCATCATTTATCCCGTTTTCTTAGGAATCCAATGGGAGAGCGGCCATAAATAAACAGTGTTTCTGTACAGTCTTCCGAGGAGGCACGCGGCTTACTGCGGCTCCCCACACCCACAGCAAAACAAGGTGTGGACAGCCTACTGATTGCCCCGAGATGGTGACGGTCGCTCGGATCCGCTTCTTCACCCGTGGCGTGGGGCAGCTAGAGCAGAGGGAATCTCCTGCTCAGCCACACTGAGTCATTTCTCCAATAAGAGACCCACGGAGCAAGAAGGCCATGGCAGGTGGCTTCGCTGGGGCTTAAGCAGCATGCAGACTTGGTGGCTGCAGCTTGTCACTAACATGGGACAAACCTGGGGGGGGGGAGGGTAGGCTGGAGTTTCTGCAGTATTGGACGGTTCAGTACCACAGTGGGTCCAGCTGCAAGAGCGAGGCAGAGACCGGTCACTACGGCACCCACCTTGCCACCCCAGCTGTGGGGAAGAGAGAACCCATACCACAGTGGGGCACGGGATGAGATGCTCATAGCCACTGGGAGCCAGGGAGAGGAGTTACAGATGGAGACCTCCGAGATTCCCACTTCTTCCACCCTGAACAAGGATGGGTATGCCTAAATGAATTGTGTTCACTGGAGATTGCTCAGAGCGGTGACTTAGCATGTTAGGGACATGCCCCCCCCTCCACCCCATCCGTTGGCTGCAGTGTCCAGGGTGAAGATGCTCACGTGGTCATTGGAGTAGAAGCCCAAGGCAGATGAGATGTTCTATATCATTTATTTCTCCAAGAAAACGGAGCCAGGAGAACCCTGCCCCACGTTTCAGGGCCCAACTCGGGAAGCAGGCACACAATCTGCCCAACGGATTAGGCGGGAAAGCATACCCACTGCTCTTCAAAGGCCTAAAGACAATTGTTAAAACGAGCTTCCCTTCAAACTCAAAGGAGGTCTGAAAAAAGGATCAAGTATAAACAACAAGACAAGAGAGGAATTCAAGGAAGCTGGGTGAACCCCACTACTCCGAAAGCAAGAGTCTCTCTGGTGACTGAGTTCTGGAAGAGGCCGAGGCAGGAAAGAGCGGCTCAGAGATGGAGGTGGCAGCCATGTGAGCGCCCTGAAGACTCCACAGTGCTCCCCATGTCCCAGGCCAAGGAGCTAGTCCCGGTAAGTTAAGAATTTTCTATTAAGAAGAAAACAAAACAAAAATAAAAACCACTCCAGAGAAGGGGTCAAGGGAGGAGGCAGCGCGTAGAAAGTCAAGCCGCTGACCGCCGGCGGATCACGAAGAGCCCACGCTGCAGCTGGCCCACGTAGATCCGCATCTTGGTGCTGTCGCTGGTCTTCCTCACCCAGATCTGTGGGGACAAGACCAGGGAGGGTAAGTGAGACGGACTCCTGCTCAGCGTGGGTGTGGTCGTGTCTGCTCGAAGGGGCCTGATGGCTATGGAGCCCCCATGCCTCTAATAGCGCCAGCTCCACTTCTGCCTTGGCCATCAGGACTCTGGTCTTGGTGATGGTATTTGTCAACACCCAAAATAGGTGCATGCAGGAGCAACAGCTTTTCAAAGCAATTTAAAAATATTTTCCTTGCCAAGGAAATTCTCTCACTTAGCCTTCCAAAGGTCCTTCTGCCTCACCAGCTCCTTGGCCCCTGTGGGGTATTCTATGAGCTACTGCACCCAAAACAGCCCTGTGGGGAACACTTCGGGCATTCCACTCACGGTACCTCTCATTCTCCCTGGCTTTCTATGGCTTGAGAAATTAAATGACCTAAAGCAAGGTTTGCAGCGAGCCTGCTCTCACAGGGCTCTGCAGAGAGGGCTCGCCTCCCCTCCTCAGGCTTCAGGCTGTCTACTCTCTGTCTCCCCTCATTTCTAGTGTGAGTAATGAGTGCCCGGAAAGTGTAAGTAGAGCGCGTAGCTTAAACTGGAACAGGCTGAGACCCTGCATGAGGCTGAGCCTCCTGCTAGACCATTTAAATAGAAAACTGACCCTAAGCGGGTCACCCACCCGCTGGCCCACCAGCCAAACGTGCCCATGAAGGCTAAGCAGCTCCAGAGTATGCGGCAATGGGTCTGAACACAGGCTGGGACACTCTCAAGGACGGAGGCTGCCCCTCATCATCAGGCGCAGAGCTGTGACTCTGTGGCGTCGTCCCTTTGGGAGCCCTCAGCATCGGCATTGGGTCACTGGACCACACTGGCTTTCTGTGACAGAATGTGAAGGTCTTCACTAGGTCCCAGAGAGGCCTGTGTGCTCCACCATGCAATCACAAGCCCTCTTGACTGGGGAGCACCATGTCTTTCTGGTGGACTCCCGGCACACCTCTGGCTTAGAGGTGACTCTCATAAGCAGCCTAGGAAACAATGAACGGCTCTCCTTCACCTGAGGCTGTCTCCAACTTCCAAGCCAACTATCATTTTGCAAACTGGTCGCATTGGAGAACATTTTTGATTTAGGAAGCTGAGAGAATTCCAGAGGCTTAAGTTATTTCATAATCCAGTTTCATTAGATTTACCGTGCACTAACAGAGGAGAGATACATAGAAATCAATTCCTGTGCAGACATTTGTGACTGATAAAAGATCAAGCCAATGTAGCTATCTATGAAAGTTTCAGACTTTTAAAAACTTGTAATGGTGTGGGTGAGACACTGCTGACATCTCATGACGGGCCAGCAGGGGCCCTCAGGCAGACCCTAGGGCAGCACATGAGTAGCTCTAAGTGCAGAAAGGATGCCTGCCTGGCAGCTCAGGGCGTGTCAGACTGGAAGAACAGCCAGGAGTAGCCTGCCAGCGACACCAGCACCCAGTTACTGAGCATGTCCTGGAGCTGGGCCTCGTGCCTGGTGACCCCACTAGTCCTCACAGACAAGTCTGTAAGGATGTAGGAAGGTGGAATATGCGCCAGACAACTGCCACTGTCAGTGTGCAGCCACTAGAGGGCACCAGAGTGCTCGCTCACAGTTTGCTTTCTCCAGCTCAGTGGCTCCCCCAAGAGTGCACCATGACCCATACAGAACTGCAGGACCAGGCTCAGGCAGGCAGAGAGGATCAAGGGTGCTGAGGATGGTTTTCCCACATAGTGCTGACACCCCACCCCCCACCCCTGGAGACAGGATTGCACTGCACTTCGGGGTCGGGCTTTTTGTCAAGTCTGTGAACTTTCAACACTTCTCAGAGCCATTTGCTCTCGCTCGCTCGCTCGCCAGGAAGAGATCGGATGCCTACCTCGTTGGCACCCACTGAACTGATCACACAGCTCAGTTTCTGGTTGTCCTTAGATTCCAGGTAGATGGCCTGGCTCTTGTGGTACCTGCCAAAACCAGGACACAGACAAAATATCAGGACGGGAGGGAGGGGCAGGAGAACAGAAACCATCACTCCAACAGTCTCAGCAACACAACCGAGAAAGAACACGGGCTTCAGAAGGAGACAGACAGGCAGACAGACAGACAGGCAGGTAGGCAGGCTTCCACCCCGACACTGGGTACCATTCATTTTCTACCTTGTTTCTTTGAGACAGGGTCTCTCACTCGACCTGCCATCTGATTCTGCTAGACCGCTGGCAGGTGAGCCCCAGGAAGCCTCTGCCATAGCCTCCCCATCACCACACGATGGCATGTGCCACCATGCTTAGCCTTTTACTCGGTGCTGGGGGTGCAAACTCAGGTCCTCGAGCTCACACTTCACACTCACGCTTCCTGACCACGCATCTTCCCAGCTCCAATAAGTGCGCGTCTTTACGCGGAAAGGTAGAGAAAGCCCCCCTCTGAGCAGGGCATTGGACACAATACGGACAGGGAACACACAAGGTAGGTTCAAAGGAGGGGAAAAGTCCCACAGAGTGGGAAAAAGCAGCTGAATTCTACATACTACCAAAATTCCTAATACTATCATAATAAAATTAACTTCATTTCCCAAAACCTGACCCACTCCACAGCTCTAGAGTCTCAAGGGACCCCTCTGCCACTGGAAACAGGCCCTGCAGTCAGGTGACAGCAAGAAGGCTCGACCTAGTCAGCAAGGAGAGGCTTCATCTCTGGTCACATTTGCGACTCCAGATTTAAAGCAGGGCAAGGAGAGGGAGAGAGGGGGAGAGAGGAAGAAAGAGAGAAAATGTACACACACACACACACACACACACACACACACACACACACACAGAGTACCGCCTTCAGCTAGCTATTTTAAAATCCCAGCTCTCTCCACAGTGTCTTCTATGAGGGGTCATTAGTCTACATCAAAGCATAAGGCACACTGACAGCGCAAACTAAATGACATGGAAAGCAGGGGACCAAGGCGAAGGCGGGATACAGTTAGACCAAGCCAAGATGGAGCCCTAACCCACACAGTCCTGCTGCCATCATTAAAGCCCTGAGGAAAGACGCTTTGTGTCCGCCTCTAGAGGAGACACCGGGTCTCAGAAGCTCCGCCAGCCAGGGCTGTGTCTGTGGAAGGGGAAACAGAGGAACCCTCTAAGGACAGAGGGACAGCAGCAGAGCTCAGGGCCTGATGGGGGACAGGCTAGTTCTGGGCAGGGGAGACCTCAAGGCAGGGCTTCCCAAGCCCCCTGCAGTAAGAACGGGGCAGGGCAGGGCAGGCCCAGTTGCCAACACCTCCACAGGACTGACTCCAGAGTCAAAGGGAGAGCACTAGACCGAGAGAGAAAACGGCATCCCGGAATGTATGCAACAGCACAAAAACAACTTCAGAATTCACCGAGGAGGCGAATGTCTGGGAGACACCGTCTCTTGGACCTGTTCCGCTCACACAAGGAACCCGGTGAGTTCTGACATCTCACACCAGAAGCCTGTGCCGAGAGGACCAGACGTCAGTGGGCTGGGGTTCCTCTGTTACGAAGGAAGGAAGGAAGGAAGGAAGGAAGGAAGGAAGGGAGGGAGGGAGGGAGGGAGGGAGGGAGGNGGGAGGGAGGGAGGGAGGGAGGGAGGGAGGGAGGGAGGAAGGAAGGAAGGAAGAAAGGAAGGAAGGAAGGAAGGAGTCAAGAAAGAAAAGAAGAAAAGAAAAGAAAAGAAAAGAAAAGAAAAGAAAAGAAAAGAAAAGAAAAGAAAAAACTTTACTACATTTTCCTTCTCAAGATATTTCATAGTCTTAGGACCGAGTCCAGGAAGACCGAGAGTGGAGGCCACAGTTACAAAATGAACACTACCTGAAATATCGCACTGGCTGGAAAACTCACAGATCCATAGAACCATTAGCCATAAATCTCGCCGTTCCCAAAGGCCATTCTTACATGCAGGCCTGATCTTTAAAGGTTATTTGGTTTTCATTATTACAAACATTTTTTAAAAAAATATCTCACTTTGCCCCTAGTGTTAGGCAGCCAGGGCTGCCACCTTGTGGTGGCAGTAACAAACAACAAGCACGGCCAAGACAGGGACACCCAGTGACCTGCAGGAAGGCTGTCACTGCAGCAGGCTGGCTGACTGCAGGGTTAGGCCCGACTTGATTTGATCTCTAGGCTTCCAATGGAACAGCCTGCATGGAAGGATCCACAGCCCGGATTTGGCCAACAGGGAAAAATATCTGTATTAACATGAGCCTCAGAAAATAAGCCCCACGTGTCAAAGTGGCATCAATACTGGGATTAAAACTATTAATCTATTAACAGATTAACTATTAAACAACAGAGCATATTTACACAACATCTGTACTGCAGTTGATATAAGAAAGATGGGGTGTGAGAGACAGACAGGGAGGGAGAGGGAGAGGGAGAGGGAGAGGGAGAGGGAGAGAGAGAACAAGCCACGCACTCGCACTCGCGGAGGTCAGAGGGACAGCTTGCTCCAGCCCCGCCCCCTCCGCAGCCCCAGGATTCATTTATGTGCCCGCTGCAGTTTGATGCCGAGAACTGAGCACCATGGTTTTGGCCCTGAGGTGCTGGGACCCAGCATGGACAGTGAGAGACAACTAGACATGCCAGGTAACGAGCCAACGTGTGACTGCCATCAACTCGCAGGGCCCCCACCACTCTAAGTCGTCAGCTTCTAGCTAAATAAAAACACTGAGACAGGAGCTATCACGTGGCTGTTATAAACGGTAATGACAGGAGCTCTCTAGTGACCCATACCCCTTCCACACAGCCAAGAGAAAGTCAGGGTGTAGCCATGTCCACATACGGCACCTGCCTACCCAGGACGTTGAACGGCACTGGAGCCAAGACCCGAGTGGACGGCAGGAGTGACAGACTACCTGGGGTGTCTAACCAGCGTTGTTGGATAAAGGTATAAGCTTCTAGTTAAAGTCTCAGGCAGCCAGAGTGGCTCATCTAACCACACTTCCTGGAATACCTTGAAAGCGACAAGAATGTCTAAGAAAAGGGTACCATCGTCACGTGAGAAGCGTCTACCCTGAGAAGCCCGCAGCGGTGAGAAGAGCGCCCGCCCACGAGGCTCAGGTAGCAGAGCCCTCCTCCAGCCTGGTCATATCACAAAATCCTTCTCTCCTGTCACCTTACACAGAGGAGGGGGTGGAGGACATATACCCTGGCATGGTTAGATGGGGACAGCCTGAAACCCTAGTGTGGAGACAGGTACAGAAAGACCCAGGGGACACACTCGGAGAAACACAGCTCTGTGACCTCAGAGGCAGGCAGCCACCAGCTGCCCTCAGTCTTCAAGGGCCACAGTCCCAGCACCAGCAAAAGAAATTAAACATACAGAGAGGTAAAGCTGAGCAAACACCAAGACATCATAGGCTCGCCCGGCCCCAACCCTCCAGACTGTTCTTCAGAGGCCGCTGTGAGCAGTCCACACACCCAACAACTTACCATCTCTTATCATAGTACAGTTTGCCATCTTCTATCCGAGCCTCAAACCTCTGGGCTGGAGACTCTGCAGGTGTGGCAGGCAAGTGTTCAGGAGAAGATGGGGAAGCTGGAGGAATTAGACGCCAAGATGGCAGGCAGACAAGTGAGCCTGGGCCTGAGCAAGGGGCCCAGCAATGCCACGCAGGGACTGACGCACCGGTGCAGCCACAATCCCGACCAAAGTCCTTGAGGTGTGTATGGAGGCAAAGTCACTGTGCGGCCTGGGTTGGGTGCAGTGGCTATTCGCAGGGGTCTCTGGCTATTCACAGGGCCACTGGCTATTCACAGGGTCTCTGGCTATTCACAGGGTCTCTGGCTATTCACAGGGGTCTCTGGCTATTCACAGGGTCTCTGGCTATTCACAGGATCTCTAGCTATTCACAGGATCTCTGGCTATTCACAGGGCCTCTGGCTATTCACAGGGTCTCTGGCTATTCACAGGGGTCTCTGGCTATTCACAGG
>NC_034612.1:6928656-6940720 GCF_900095145.1 Mus pahari
CACAGGATCTCTGGCTATTCACAGGGCCTCTGGCTATTCACAGGGGTCTCTGGCTATTCACAGGGGTCTCTGGCTATTCACAGGGCTCTCTGGGTATTCACAGGGCCACTGGCTATTCACAGGGTCTCTGGCTATTCACAGGGCCACTGGCTATTCACAGGGCCACTGGCTATTCACAGGGTCTCTGGCTATTCACAGGGGTCTCTGGCTATTCATAGAACCCACTGGCTATTCACAGGGTCTCTGGCTATTCACAGGGCCACTGGCTATTCACAGGGCTCTCTGGCTATTCACAGGGCCCACTGGCTATTCACAGGATCTCTAGCTATTCACAGGGTCTCTGGCTATTCACAGGGCCTCTGGCTATTCACAGGGGTCTCTGGCTATTCACAGGATCTCTAGCTATTCACAGGGTCTCTGGCTATTCACAGGATCTCTAGCTATTCACAGGGTCTCTGGCTATTCACAGGGTCTCTGGCTATTCACAGGGGTCTCTGGTTATTCACAGGGCCTCTAGCTATTCACAGGGCCTCTGGCTATTCACAGGGGTCTCTGGCTATTCACAGGGGTCTCTGGCCATTCACAGGGCCACTGGCCATTCACAGGGGTCTCTGGCTATTCACAGGGTCTCTGGCTATTCACAGGGCCTCTGGCTATTCACAGGGTCTCTGGCTATTCACAGGGCCTCTGGCTATTCACAGGGCCTCTGGCTATTCACAGGGGCCATTGGTGCTGACTGTGTCAACATCTGCAATCTGGTGACCCCTCACTGCCAGAGCACCGCACTAACTCTAAACTCAGTGTGGACACCAAATCAGTACAGCTCACTGAAAACCTCTTGAATGTTTCAAGGGCGTGCGCCTTGTCTATTAATGAGAACTAGGAACAGCCAGGGGGCCTCCCTAGGACCAGACCATCACAGACTAGCAATGCCAGGGCTGAGACCCAGAAAGCCCAAAACACTGAAGTTTCCCATGGTTGCATGACTGGCACTGAAAATGGTCCTGAACCTAACGCCCACCCAACACCCACACAGAAGGGAACCTTCAAGAGCCAATCAAAGGTCTCCTTTATAAAGTCCCAAGGAAAAGACAAAACAGCTGGCTTTAAAGAAACAACATGGGGGAGACATGTTTATGATTTCCTGTCCTTTTCACGACTCCTTGTAATCCACTCCTGGCAACCCCACCTCCGCTTTTCCAATGACAGGGTACAACGACTGGCAGTGTCATAGGGCACTCACCTGGTCTCTTGGGTGACTTAAGCTGTAGGAAGAATAACAACAAGAAAGTCTCAGAGAAAATCGTCTTAGAAGCAACGCGAAGCATCAGAGATGTCATGGTGACTTTAGCAGGTGACAGGAACTTACGTCACGCCACACGTGAGCCTTTCAAGTACATCAGAAACATCCCACTCTACCTTGTTCAGCGTTCTCAGGTCCTCCATGATCTGCTCGTCTGTTAACAAGTAGTTTAGTTGAGGTGCTGAGAGTTAAAGAACGTGTGAGAAACGCACGGCTTCCAAGGAGACAAAGGACCCCAAGGCCCCCAAGGCTTTGGGACTGGGGAGGCCTGAGCTACAGAAAGGCTGTTTTCAAGGTAAGAACTTGCCTCTTTAAAAAAGTTGACTCTCATGCTAAAAGTCATAGGGCACAGACAAGAACTCATCGTGAACCTCGTACACACTGCTCTGAGGGGAAGGGATGCTGGCCAGTAGATGTCACAGTGGTGGGAACACAGTACAGGAAGGTGACAATTTCATCTCAGGGAGAAAAAACACTGCTGCTCCCAAGTTTGAAGCTTTGCAGACAGACATGGAAAGGCTACTCTCACAGTGGCTTAGTTCATGCTGTGAACGGGAGAGGCATGGAGCACGCCCTCTGCTGGTTGCACACAAAGTACAGCCCACGCTGGGCAAACTGCTACACTTAATCTACCAAAGAGAGTGTTCCACACTGGCCCACTGGCCACGTCCATGGCCATACAGCATCTTCCATGAATACAAGACCTACTTGTGGAACAGTTCACGACCCACTAGTGTAGAGGCAGGTAACTGGTAGACTACCCATGGCAGTACACAAGCCACCAGTATAGAGAGAAGCATGCAACTAGTACACTACAGCAGTCTACAACCCGCTAGTCCAGAGGCAGAGAACCGGTGGGCCAGGACCGTCTGCAGCCCAGTACTGTGGTCAGATGACTGGTGGGCCAGGACTGTCTGCAGCCCAGGAGGCAAAGGTGGGTAACTGGGACCACAGCAGGCAGTGCTGTCCTCAATTTACACATCTCACTATAAGCTGCTTGAAGGGAGTTGAGAACAAGGCTGTTTCCAAAAGAGCACCTTTCTATGTAACCATTTACTGGAAACCTCTCCAATGAAAAGCAATAGTTGAAGACTCCAGCGCAGAATGGCCAACCCGTCCTGTGGGTAAGTATCTCACATATGCTTTCCCGACCCGGACTGCCGCTGGTTTATGAGACTGTGACCCTGCATACACTACTATATACACCGCGCATAGGATTTCACAACGCAAGCCTGGTACAAATGGATATCAGGAGCCGGTTTTCTCCTCTTGTCTGGAATGGGGACAGGATCGTTTGGTCGCCTCCGCAATTTTCTGGTCATGATGGGTTTCACCTCCATAGAATCTGTGGCAAGAATGGAAGGGGTCAGTCTATCCACCTGTCCCTGGAGCCAGCTGGGGTCCTGCAGCATCAGAACATCTGTCCCCCAGACATCCCACTACCGCTGTGTGACCAAGCACACACAGTCTCTACACGAGCCCAGACAGACAGATTGACACCCACGGCAGGTTGCAGGCCCTGTGCTCACCCGAGTCACGCCAGCTGAGCACCGAGTCACAGGCTAGGAGACTGAAAAGAGCCTGGGGCTCAGGCAGGCACCTCGTGTCTGCTGCTCCCACAGAGGCTGGGTGTTGAAGACCATGGGCACAGAAAGCCCTTTTCAAGGCCACTGACCCCAGCCAAGGCTTGTATATGAAGTCTTTGCTTACACACTCCCAACTTTCTTCTACAGAACCCTTTGTAGCTACCAGAGGGCAGGACCGATACAACAGATAGGGGACAGGGTCGCCTTCACCCTGGGTTTCTCTGTGAGGCTTCAGTGGACGGATTCCACACAGGGAAATGTCTCCTCCCCCAGAAGCAGCCACTCAGATCTGCACCTAGCGTGGCACCTGAGTCTGAACCTGCTAAAACCAGCAAGAGCGTCGTCAAACATCAGCTTCCTAGGAGACTGGCCAGTGAGCCCGAGAATTCAACTGGGGCAGCACAAAATCAAACTCCCAGGTCTGAAGCTCAGACCCTGGAGTGTGACAACACTGGAGAGGACATCTGAGCAGGACACATCTCAGTCATGTAACCTCCAAACAGTTAACCCAACTGCCTTGCATTACAAGCCTCCCTGGCTTCTGTGAGACAAGCACTACCTGGAGTCACACTGGGGCTGCTGCCCGCCCACCCACTCAACAGGCAATCCACCAGAGTGGAGAAGCCCAGCAGTGCCGGGCCTGTCTGGAAGAGAACACCGAATGCTAGGTAGTCTAGCGCATCCCCTGGGGCGCTTCCCGGCAACCTTAGTACCACAGTACCAGGCCTTGGTTCTGCACCTCTAGGCAGCTCGCTCATGTCCTGCCCGTCCCCAGGGGCAGTCCCAACTTTCCTTTAGCATATTTTAACCATAAAGCAAGCTCGCCCATCTCCCTCCTAAGTGGAATCTAAGGGAGTGAGCTAACCCCAAAGCAGAGGCAGGAAGACAGGCTGAGCAGAGGCTGGGAGACGGGGTGAGGGAGGTCACTACGAGGCTCCACCCGGACGAGGGGATGGGTCCACCATCATCCTGCACAGCGCTGACTACAGGCAACTAGGTAGGCAGCACTGAGCTTTCGGGACAGTCTCTGGGCCCTGAGACTGTCAGTGTTTCCACTAGGAAACGACAGCTAAAGCGAGCCCCCCCAGGACTAACAGCCTCATCCATCCCCAGCAGGCCGGCAGGCTCACCCACATGTCACAAGTCACTGCAGCAGGAGGGAGCACATGGTGGGGAGAGCAGGGGGTAACGTCAGCATCGGGTGTTTGGAGGCCAAACCATGCTGGGAACAGAGACACCAAGAGACCTTTGTCCCCCGGGACAAAGGGCCGACGTTTAGGTGGGGCCCACCGCCCCAGGTCAGGTCACCTCATCATCCTATCCCCACCCCACCCCACCCCACAGATCTTTCTGTGTGTCTTTCCCTGACTCCCAAAGCCCCTTGCACTGGAGCATCAGGTACAGCCACACTACAACAAGCCTGAGCCTGTCACATCTTTGCCTCGCCTTACTTTAAACCTGGAAGGTCTGGGAACTCTCCAATATTGTCTCCAGCCAGCAACGGGACCGTCCCCACTCAGGAGAGGACGGAGCCAGTCTAATGCAGTTAGAACAGACTGGCTTTGGTACTAGCTAGGTCCTTTGGGACTACAGGGACTTAGGACAAGAGGCTGACTTCTGAGTCCACCCCGACACTTTCAAGCCTGGAAAATGACACCCATGCCACCCCAATCAAGCAAAACTGTGCAAGTGAATGACGCCACACCTGCTAGGTGCCAGGGATCTGTTCTGTGCCAGCCGACCCTCCAGACTCCCCACTACCCCTCACAGGGCAAGACAAGGCCCCTCAGAAGAGGCCTGTGGGCCTCCTGAGGCGCCTGACCTCACAGGAGGCACTGGCTTTCTACCTCAACGTTATGGCTGCTCACAGGGCCAGCTACACAGCCAGTATGTCCTAAAGCAACTCTGGGGGTTTTACTGAGGTCATGAGTAGCATCCAGCAGGGACTGGAGGGTTAGTGGACACCCTAGTGGACAAATGTCAGGAAAACAACAGGAGCCAAGCAGCTACCGACTGGCCTTCCAGTCAGAGGAAAGGCAGACCGAAAATGGCCACGCCTGGGCTACAGAGGTGGCTCAGACAGAGGAACCTGGTTCGGTTCCCAGCCCCTCCTCAGTTAGCTCAGGACCACCCGTGACTCTGGCTCTAAAGCGTTTGGGGGGTTCTGGGTGACTGCAAACACATGACATAAGCATGTGCATGCACAAGTGTGCATATACATGCATGCACACACACACACAAACACATACACACAGATAAATCTTAAAAAAAAAAAAAAAAGTTAGCACCCCCGATGCCTTAAAGGGCCTGGGACCTGCCTGGTCATCGATTTGGGTCACTTATAACCCTGGCCTCAACACCAAAGGCTCACCAGAGAGTGGCCCAACAACCCATGGGCAGGCCCTGGGGGTGGTCCCTGGCACAGCCCCACCCCCCATGACCCGGGTATGCAGGAGGCAGCTGGTGCAGCAGCACCACTTGCAGCACAGCACACAGCGAGCACATGGACAGATAGCCCTGGTGTGCCCAGGAGGCTGAGGAGACCGAGGGCCTTCCGCTACTCCCCCGGGTCCCAGGTCATAAGTGCTGGACAGAGCAGGCGGCCCACGGCACCTGCTTTCTTCCTATGGCCTCTCCTCGACTTTTTAAATCTCAGAGTTGAAAAGGCCATTTAAGACATGGCTTCTGTGGACAGAGCTGGAAGCAGTTGGCTTGTTTCCTTCCATCCAACAGCACCATCTGCGGAAGGCCATTATCCTTCCAGCCTCGGTGCCTCCCGCCCGCCCTCCCTCCCTCCACTGCCAGTGCTCTCCACGCCAAGGTACCAAATGGCTTGAGGAAGGACATGGGTACCTTTCTACCCGTGGATGGATTTAAATGCTTCCACGATCTGCTTTACTGCGCTACAAATGAGCTCCCTGTCTTTATTTGTCTTTTCTGCCTTCTGCCTCCGTTCAGATGCTGGTTATAAACCACCTGGCCAAGGCCTGATGCTTGTCAGTAGCTAGGACACCAAGGCACACCTAAGGTGAGCGTGTCCTTCCCTGCAGATGGGGCAGGCGGGCGGGAGCAGCTATAACTGGCGGGAGTTCCCACCAGCCTAAAGGCGGCTCCCGAACAGCTGGAGGCTCCGGCAGAGTGAGGCCTCAATGCCAGTCACAACCACCAGCAAGAAAACTGTGGGTGGCTCAGAACCAGCGGCGGGGGGGGGGGGGGGGGGGGGACGGGGACAGACGGGGGACACTGGTGCCTGACTGAGGAACCAGCGCTGCAGGCTACCCTAACACCCACCCCATGTTTCCGAGCTGCACTCATGCCTTCTGCCAAGCCCTCAGCCGGTTTTCAAAAACCTCACTCCCTCCCCACCAGACCCTGCCTCACTGACTCAAAGTCAGCTCCAAGATTTCTGTGAAAACCCAGATGTCCTACAGAGCCCTGTTAAAATCTGTCCCAGAGCAACAGGACCTTCTGGACAGATGATGAAGACTAAGTTTCGGGGTGTGCGGAAGAATACGCCCCCCCCCCATGAAGCCATGTGGCAAACTCAGCGCTGACTTGTAATGACGACCCTGCCAGTGCGGAAACGGCTGGTCCTTGCCAGTGCTTTCTATCCTGTGATTCACCAGCCTGCAGATGGCATCAGGAGAGTCGGGCCTGCTGCACCCCCCAGACCTGTCTATAACCCGCTGAACTCCCTGGACGGCAGATCCCAGCTGCTAGGGAGGAACCAGACACTCGAAATACGACGATCGATGGATCAATCGGGACGGAGCTGCTAAGCTTCACGGCTCTGAAGGAATCTCTGGCTCTGAGTCTCACAGCACCGCCTGGGGGAAGGGAGCCCCCAACTACCTCCCTGGTGACATCAGAGGACAACACCCTTTTCTGATTGGAATGACAGCAGCAATCTTCAGGTGGTCCTGGTAAGAGACTCAAATGTAAGACACAAACAGCAGCTGACCAGGAGCCAGTGAGGCACAAGTCTGAGTGTGCAATTAATTGCTTCCAAACAGCCCGCACCTGTCCTGCCTGTCACATGACACCCCAGGCACGAAGTCCAGAGATAAAGCAGGATCTGACCCCTCGACAGGGAGAAGCTACTCGGCCTGCCTCAGTCCCCAGGTGGTGCGGGGTGGGTCAGGAAGCCAGGTCTCCACCACCGTGCCCTGCTCCCGGGCGTGAGAGGAGTATCGAGGGCAGCCCCCAGGGACGGGGCCTTCTGTACCTCCGGTCAGCTCCATCGTGAGTTTCTCATTCTCGATCATCTTCTTCTTCTCCTCCAGCTCGGCAATTAGGTTCTCCTTCAGTTCCACCTTCTTGTCTTCAAACTCCTTCACAGCCGCCTTCTTCTCTTTAATGTAATTCCTCTCCACCTGTTCCGTCTGAGGAGGAGAGACGCTGCTGAGGCGGGGCGGCCATGAGCACCAGCCCCGGGCCAGCTCTTATCTCAGGAGCAGAGAAAGCCTGAGACTTAATTTCACCCACACCAACCCATGTGACCAGAGGCCTTGGGGACAATCCCAACAGGTCCCCAACCCCAGCCACGTAACAGCATTTGCTTCCAAGGCACTGTACTGTCGCCCTGCCCACCCCTTCCCCCATCATGAGTCTGCGGAGGCTTTAACATCAAACAGTCTCTCCCGAGAGCCCAGGGTTGTTCCTTTGGGAAGGACACAATTTCAAGTGAAAACAGCCCATTCCAGGTGACGTTTCTGCATTCAACATTAATTACAGGATACTAAAGCCAGACAGTGGGCTATTATGTTTGATCTGTAAGAACAAAAGCAACTTCAGACCATTCATTAGGTGGCTGAGCCCTCAAGCACTCAAGTATCAAAATTAAGCTATTAATAAAATAAAGAACTGTGTAGAAGCCCCCTTGTGACATTTCCCCACTGCCCTGGGTGCTGGCTACGGGCTATGACTGAGGCATACCCTCTGCCTGGCCACGGCTGTACAGGCCAAACTAATTTTAGTAAAAACACCTGCCAGTTAACTTGAATCTGATAAGCAAAAAAAAAGCATCTTTTATGTCCCACTGGGCCCAAGGGCAGCATATCATTCAAGAACCAGGCCCTTGTCTCAGCACCACAGCACCGAACCATCATTGACATGAAGGGAAATGTTGACTCCATCTTGACCCATAACCCATGAAGCCCAAACACAAGGCAGATCTGTGAAGCCAACTCAGAGATGGGCTATGGGGAACCAGTGGCAAAGCAACAGACTTAGTCTGGAGACAGACGGTCATAATGTGAGGTAAAGGTCAATGAACAGATGGTGGGCTAGAGAGATGGGTTAGCAGGGAGCGCTCTGCTCCTCCAAAGGACCCGGGTCTGGTCTCTGTGCCCACAATGGATGGCTCTCAATTGCGGGTAATTCCAGCTTCAGGGGACCCAGAACCCTCTTCAGGCCTCCAAAGGCACACACATACATAAATTACATTTTAAATTAAAGAACAAGAAAGAAACAGCGTGGAGCAGCATCTTAACCCAACACGGTTGGGAGGGACCGCAGAACACTCCTGGGTGGATGGGAGGTCTAAGTGGGCATTAAGCATCCCTAACCAAGCAAGCTGTGGTGACGTTCCCAAACCGGCCACTTGCTAACAGAAGGCAAGGCCAGGGGACCAAGGGTCAGACTCTCCTAGGAGCCTACAAAGGCAAAGGATCCTGGTACTTACTTCCAGCTGCAGGAAGAGCTCTGAAAGAGAGAAAGGCACAGTTAAGACCCGCCAGCCGCCATCTTCCTAGATAGGGAGGGTGCTGGGGTTCACCGAGGGGCTGGGGCAGGTCTACCTCCCCAGCCTGGCAGGATGCGCTCACTCAGGCCCACCTAGTAACACAGCACAGTGAGTCACAATGCAGCCACCTTAGAGGCAGAGTCCACGTGGAGGCTTCCTAAGCGGGGCAGATACATGACAAGACAGGACCCCTCTAGGACCCCCCACCCCGAGGACAAGGGGCTGGGCTCAGCTGGGATTTAACTGTGGTCATTCTCTCGAACTCCAGATCCAAGGCAGCCCCCTTCTCGAGGCCTCCCTGACAGAACCGAAACCATCAAGGTCTCCTCTACGCCTCCTCAGTGCCTACTGTGTGCCAGCAACGACTGTTTACCTACGTGACGGCTAGTCTTGGTGGTCAACTTGCCTACCTCTGGAATTAACTGAAACCCAAGTGGCTGGGTACATCTGTGAGGGATTTCTCTTAGAAATCATTTGAAGTGGGAAGACCCACCTTTGATCCGGATCTTCTGAGTTGGGAAGATCCACCTTTAAACTGGACCATAACTTTGGGTGGCAGCCTCTATAAAGGACATGGAAGAAGGAAGCTTGTTCCCTGCCTGCTTGCCCTCACTCTCACTGGCTAGCCCATTCCTTCACTGGCACCAGAGCCTACTTCTTCCGGATTCCGGCGTATATAGAAGACCAGTTGAAGCACTCGTGTTTTCCGGTGAGACACAGCCACTAATGGACAAACTGGACCACAGCCCTGAGGCTGCTCTAACAACCCTTTGTGTACATACAGGCTCACGCGATCTGTTCTCTTCCACTAGGGACAGGATACTGTCCGCTCTGGTAAAGATGGAGATTGTAGCAAAATGTACCTGGGATTTCCTGTCTCTAGGTGAGCGTGGGCCTACTATTGGTCCACAGTACCATGAGCAGACCAGATACATCTGGTCTGTGGGCGCTTCTGTAAACCTCAAATTCTAACCGCCCATTTACCTCTGCAAACACATCCACACATCCACCACAGAGCCTTCAGACTTTCAGAATTCAGACTAAGAGCCCAGACTTTATGTCGATGAAAAGCATTTGGAGCAGTCAAGCCCCTGTCCCAGAAGCTAAAGTCACTCTAGCCCGGGGAAATATGGGCCGGGAAGCCTGCTGCACGGTTCCCTAACTCCTGGTACCCCTTAACTTTATGTAGGTCGGTACCTTTGGCCAATGAAACAGTGAGTTTCCTAAAGGCACAGACAATGTGCTGGTGACATCACGTTGCTCAAAGCACCAATGTGCACAAACGCTTAGGCACCCCGAACAAACGCTGGCTGCAAACAGCAGACCGGCATTCCAGCCGCTAAGTGCTTGAAATGCATAGAGGCCAACACAAGGCCACACCCCTCATCTCTGGCACAGCCGAGCTACTCAAGGTGTGATGGACTCCAGCCTCCTCCACCCAGGGGACAAGAGTGAGGAGCCGCCCAGCCGCCCTGACTACTGGAGGACAGGGGACAGCTTTCTGTAACGGCAGCCTTGGCTATGCCACCCTTCCCCTCTCCCAGTGGAAGGTTCAGGTGTGTTATGGGTCTGCATTCTATCAGCACGGACAGACAGGTAGAAAGCATGAAGGTGTCGGGCCTGAGCTGGAGCACCAACCTGCGTTCCGGATCCTTTCCCTGTACTGCTGATCCAGCTTCTTCATCCGCTTCTGATACTCCTGTAGCGTACCTGATGGGGCAGGCACGGGGCACAGTGACCCGGGGAGCCAGCCTGCTCTGCACACTCCCCTCCCCTCAGTCACACTCTAGCACTGGAGCCGCCTAGAGAGCCATACCAGAGAGGAGGACACAGCAGACAGCACCAGACCATGTGGCGCTTCCCCCTCCCGCCAGACCTCCCCCAGGGGCGAGTAGTCGGGCAAGGGGGCCAGGTGACGACGCTGAGCACCTGAGGTGCCAACGACGACAAAGCAGTTACACTGACAGGGACCCTGAGACCCTAAGCCCTGCTCAGAGCCAGCAGCTGCCTGCTCAGGCTCCAGTCCCTTCTTCCTTCACTTTGAAGATGAAGCAAGAGGTGGGACATGCCCCAAAGTCAGATTCCTTAGAGAATAGTGACACTGTGTTGTAAGATCTTAGAAAGCTGCTCTCCGTCTCAGACAGCCGCCATGGAGACTGCTGTGGTGAAGCTTGGCCCAGGGAGAACTTGATTCCTTTGAGAACGACACCTGTCTCTCAATGTTTCTTCCATTTGTGCGTGTGTGTGCGCACTTTGTGTGTGTGTGTGTGTGTGTGTGTGTGTGTGTGCATGTGTGCATGCATGCATGTGTGTGTATGTGAGTGCCTGTGTGCATATGGGGTATGTGTGTGTTTGTGTGTGTGTGCACACACATGCGTGTGTGCGCGTGTGTCTGGAGGTCAGAGGACATCGTTTGGAGTGAGCTCTCCCTTCCTACCATGTGAACTGTGGGCACCACACTCAGGCCGTGAGGCATGGCGTCAGCTCCTTTATTCACTGAGCGATCCTGCCGACCCTCAACAGCCTCTTAAAAGACAAAGTCTATCTTAGGCATGGTGGTCTCCAATCTATGCCCCAAGGCCCCAAGGGAAATGTCAAGAGTGTGTTCCGCACTTCATGAAGACAGTGAAATAGGAAAGCCAGGAACTCGCTCTGACTGAAACAGACCAGTCTCATCGCATACTTCAAGGGCTTGCAGCAGGGGGCGCTGTGGAGCGCGGGCAGTGGCACACCTACCTTCCTGCAGCTGCTGCAGCTGCCTCTTCAAAGATGCCAGTTTGTCCTGATACATCCTGCAAGAGAGGAAGGGCTCAGTGCACAGGTCGGAGGAGCGGGCTGTCCTGGAGATGCGAGAGCTGCGGACTTCGGGACAGAGAAGGGGAGTCAGGCTGAGGAGGTTTGAGGTGAAGGGATCACAAAGAGACACACCCCCGCACTCCTGAAGTGTGTACTCCCCGGGAAGCTGTGAGAACTGCACAGAGAGAGAGCTGCAGGCACTAGCGTACCCCTACAGTACAAGGTAAGCAAGAGCAGACCAAGAATGGCAGGTGAAAGGGGGCTGAGGAGACGGGGTAAGAACACTTGCCACCAGCCCTAACGGCCAGAGTTCCACCTGTGGGCCCAGCAGAGAACTGGTCCCTGCAAGCTGTCACCTGACTCACAGTGCAGCGCAGCGCAGCATATCTCCCTTAATGCACAAGAAGAATACACAGAAATGTGATTTCCAAGGGATTGTGGGTAGTGGGATAAGGCACCCTCAGCACACCTGCTCTACCAACAGCTCGGCCATGTAAGGGCCACAACCCTTCCCGCCTCGTGAAAGCTACTGCTTTTCCAAGATCTGAACAAGGATGCTAATTAATCCAGGCTCAAAAGGCAAATGCAGACAGCTGGGTGTGGTGGTGCACACCTTTAATCCCAGCACTTGGGAGG
>NC_034612.1:6941580-6977013 GCF_900095145.1 Mus pahari
AAAAACAAAAAAAACAAAAACAAACAAAAATCTGTTTCTAAAACATGACAAAGACAGGCAAGGACAGTGTTTGAGAAGTCTGTAGACCTAGGACATCAAGTCCCCACCACACAGAGGGAGCAGGCAATTCCGCGACTCTCTTGCAAAAAGAATACTTGGGGAATGAGAAAGGAATCGGGGGTGGGGACCAGACCCACTGACATCACATGCACGGAGAATAGTCTGTGAGAACAAGTATCAGGCAGGCCAGACCCACCCAGAGTCTGTGAGAGCAAGTTTCAGGCAGGCCAGACCCACCCAGAGTCTGTGAGAGCAAGTGTCAGGCAGGCCAGACCCACCCAGTAAAAAGCTGGCAGAGCAGCAGGACCAGGGCGAGTTTCAGGTGCAGCTGAGCGCGCACACATGAATTGTTAATGTGACCTTGCCCAGTGGCGGTCACACCTGGCTGAGTTCCTGCTTTGGGCTGAAGATGACCAATGCTAGAGAAGCGGGCATGCACATTTGAAAGGAGAAGCCAGGGGAAGAAACGGGGACTCCCTAGCCTACAGGAGTTTAGGGTTCAACACCAAGAGCCCCAAGATAGAACCAGTAACCACTTCCTGAAAACTGGGCACGGAGCCTCATAACCTGGAACCCAACACTTGGAGGATGAAGCAGGAAGACTGCGGTGAGTTCAAGGCAGCCTCAGGTAAGCCTGCAGCTCCAAGCGATCCCCTATCTCAAACCCGTCCTAGGCGACCGACCACTCATCTGGGCACAGATCAGGTAGCGGGTGGTACAGCGGCGGGCATGCATCAGAGGTTGGAAGGCAGAGGCAGGAAGAGACCTGGAACCCAGAAACCTGACACCAGTCTGGCAACAGGCAGGGCTCTGGGTTTGTTTCTTGCTGGTGGTTGACGGTGTGTTTCTCTTACGATAGCTAGGTGGCGGTGGTGGTAGTGCACATATTTAATCATAGGACTTGGGAGACAGAAGCTGGTGAATTCAAGAGAGTTCAAGGCTAGGCTCGTCTAAGGAACAAGTTCCGTGACAGCCAGGACTACACAGTGAAACCCTGTCTCAAAAAAAAAAAAAAAAAAAAAAAAGAGTAAATAAAAATAATCAGGCCAGGTGTGGGACGACACCATCAGCCCCTGCATTCTGTGAACTGGAGGCTACTCCAGTCTCAAAACAACTCTCCCACCACCTCTCAGAAAACAGTCAGAGCTTTGGCTAACTGTGCCTTTTGTGAAGATGTGTGAGAACAGAGGGTAGCAGGGAAGGAGGTGGCAGCCTGCTCCCTCACGTCCCAGACACCCAGCAATCTAGGACAGGGGCTGGGGGCCTGCAAGATACCCATTTTCCTGGGTACCAGTTATCACCACAACTCTAATGGCCTCACTGCCCCACCCCACCATGCCCATCACGACTCCTGTTGGTCTAGCCTCCCAAGAGGCTCCTAACAGGAAGGCTCTTGGATGCGACCAGAGAGGGAAACTACAGAAACATTTGTGCTTTGCAAGCACTGAGGTCAAGGGGGGGGGGGGAGCTCTGTATTCCAGAGAAAAGGCACCCCGGCTACTCACTGTTCCTTCATCTCCACATAGTCTTCCTCATCGTGCTTCGCCAGGTCGGTCTCGCTGGCATCCTCGGTGTCTGGGTGAAACGAGGGGAGAAGTGGGCAGTTATTATCAGGTTCACAGAATCAGCATTGTGACAGTGTAATTAGCAGGAGAAGGATGAGTTTCTATCCCATGTGGGTCTGCATGAACCTGCTAATAAAAAGTGTGTGAGTGTGTGTGTGAGTATGTGTGTGTGAGAGAGAGAAAGTATGTGTGTTTAAAATAAAAAAAAGAAATGCCACTCCAACTTGGGTTTATGCTGAGAATGTACTTTAATATGACGCACAGTAGAGAAGAGGGCACACCAGACAGGCCACAGAGCAACAGTGAACAGAGTACAGTTCAAGAGGATATCTGGGCACGCGCACCCCCATCCCATCACGTGTGAGAGGTATGCAGTAAAAAAGAGACCATCCCCACAACGGACTCAGTCCTAATGACTGAATGGATTTCCAAGTTAACAGGAAAACAAACAAACAAACACCTGAAAAAAAAAAGATGCAGGAGGCGGGGCAAGACACTTTTTGTTAAACGCTTCCAAACCTTGTATTTAAATAGATGTTAACAAGGGGGCTGGAGGCATATCTCAATAGAGCTCACTGTTCTTTGCAGAGGATTGGTCCCCCAACACCCATTATCAGATGGCTTAAGAAGTCCCAGAACTCCAGGTCCCGGGGATCTGGCGCCCTCTTCTGGTTTCAAAGGGTACTACTGGTACACATGGTGCATATGAATTCATAAAGACACACATCAAAATTAGTTAAAAAAAAAACGTTTTCAATTATATTTATTTTGTTTTACATGTATGAGTGTTTTGTCTCTGTGTGCATGCCTGGTACCCAAAGAGGTCAGATGATGGTTGAGGCTATAGTTTTAGATGCAAATGTAGCCTTTATTCACCTGATGATGGCTTTTGCCATCTGGGAGGCTCACCGCCTCCTTCCACTAGCCTCGGCCTAGTCCTGGAAGTTTCCAGCCTCTGTACATCTAACGTAGGCCTAGACTGTTTTCAGCCTCTGAGAGTTACTGCTGAATAAACTCACCCTTTCTTGTTCTTTCTGAGCTCTGACTGGATGGTTCAGCTCTACTAATCTGACTCCAACTCCTCTTCCAGGCCGTCTCGCTTCAATCTGGCTTCAATCAGTTTCTAGTGAACGGCTCTGCTTGGCCTCATTCTAACTCTGGCTTTACCTTCAGCTCCTTCTCATTCTCTGGCTCGTCCTGTCTTCACCTGTGTCTGCACTGTGCTCTCTCTCGCTCTCTCTCTCTCTCTCTCTCTCTCTCTTGGTTTTTCCAGACAGGGTTTCTCTGTGTAGCCCTGGCTGTCCTGGAACTCACTTTGTAGACCACGCTGGCCTCGAACTCCCGAGTGCTGGGATTAAAGGCGTGGCCACCACGCCCGACATGCGCTGCTCTCTGAAGCACCCTTTCCCCTCTCCTCTCCTGAGAGTTGATTATATCCTACTCTGTCAAATCGTCCTGATTTTTGACATTCAATTACACATCACTTTCAAACAGGGGAGCTTCCTTCTACGAACTAACTTTACCTTGATTGTTTGGGATTAAAAGCATATGTACTAAGGGCACGTCTGCGTTCCAGCCAGAGGGATTAAAGGTGTGTGCTAAGGCTGGGCCACACCACAACTAAAAACAGGGTTTTTGTTGTTTTTTTTTTTTTTTTCAATAAATAACACGGTCTCCAGGTTCACAGTGTGATCAAATATCCTGCGACATATAGACAGTTGTGAGCCACGCTGACCTGGACCCTCAGAAAAATCAGTAAGTGTTCTAAATTGCTTAATTTAAACTGGTCTTAAGCAAAGATCTGGATCCAATGGCCTGAGTGAAGGGGGTCAATTTTGTTTTCGCTGTACCCTCTCGTGGTCATTAAAAGAAGTGCACCTTTCACATTGAAAAATCCCGAGTTATACCTTGCCCTTTTTTTTTTAACCATAGTTAAAACCAAATGCACTCAGTTCTTTCAACTTGCTGCTCTGCGTGCGCTGCGGCGTTTTGAGAGGCCGTAGCAGACCCAAGTCTCCACAAAGCCGCCTCCTTTCCTTCGGTGGAAGAGAACTTTCTCTGAGGTCCTGTCTAGAGCCAGCCAGCTATGTTACTACGCGCTGGAGAGACTTAAGATCCTGCTCGCAGTCGGGGGTAGCTTTTTGGCTTTTTTACAGCCCGACTTTGTGCCTGAATACTGGTCCACTCCGCCCATACAAAGACCTCCCCTTGCCTTTCTGCTACTAGCTTCTCCCCCACCTAGCCAGCTCCTTCCTCAATAATCCCTCTGGGTGTCCCTCACACCCGCCAAAGGGTAAATAAACAAGGTCCCGGATCGAGACCTGAGGCTGGAAGAGCCATCACGCAAATGCAGACCCCCTCGGACCTGAAAACAAATCCCGACCTCCCCCTTCGCCTACTTCGCCGTGGCAGGACGCGATTCCATTGAACCCCTCCCAACCTAGGAGGTGAGGACTCCATGCTACCCCGCAGGAGGTGGGTCGACAAGACAGCTTTAAGGTCACAGAGCTGGGGGAGGTGGGAGGGGGGAAGGTGCCGGGCAAAGGAAGACTTAACGCCCGTCCCATTCCGGCCCCCCAAGCGGAGCTAGGAGCGTTCAAACCTTGGAAGGCGAGAAGCTGGGAGCGAGGAAGCCAGGGCGAGCATCGCTCCGACCCGAGCGCGGACATGAGAGACGCTGGGCTGGGGACCTCCTGGCTCGCCAAGAGCTCTGGCGACCTCTGGCCACCCGCACCCGGGCCCCGATCCCCGATCCCCGATCCCCACCGCACGCACCTTCGTCCGACTCTCGGCCCCGGCAGCTGCGCTCGTCGTCCTCGGCGCTCTCCAGCTCTTCGTCGTCCTCCGGGTAGTACTCCGGGGCGGCCGGCGCTGCAGCCGGAGCGGGCGCCGGAGCCAGCAGCCCCGCGGCGCTCATGTCGCCGCCTCGGGGCCGCGGCGCAGCGGGTCCCGCGGAGATCGACCCCCGCAACCTCGCGCGGCTCCGAGCCGCCGACGCCGGGTCTCCCCTCGGCTCCGAGCTCCGCCCCCCACCCCGCACCCCGCACCCCGGCGCCCGCGCTGGGCAACGGGGGCCTCGCGCAGCCCGGCTACTTCCGGGTCGTGGGCTGCCGGGTGACAGCCTGATCAGGCCGTCCTCGAGGCGGTAGGTGAGACGCAGGGGCTCCACGTTCTCTGACACGGCGGCGGCCGCGGCGGCACCGCTGTCCTCCGAATCGGCGATCGGCCACGGCGGGAGGGGCGGAGGCGGGAAGTCTCTGGAGTCAGGCGTCTCCGTAGGCGGCCGCGCCAGCAGTCAGGACCCCGGAGTTGGGGGTGACACTCCCGGCAGTGGCCACCAGGCGGCGCCTGGAGTCAGAACTAAAGTGTGGATGGCTGCGACCTGATGGGCGGAGGCTTTGCAGAGCCCTGGAGAGGTAGCATGGTCTCTTGATTCATGCAGGTGAATGGCACGAACGGTTCCCGCGGTGGGCTTGGACGCCTGGACAGCCAGAGTGTGTGTGATGCAGAAAATGGAGTGTGTGGTTGTTCCCCCGCCTTAATAGGGGCTTTATTAAAAATTACAGTAAAGGCAAGTTGCTGCCATTTCATCCACGGGTCAGGTGAATGTGTGTGTCCCTAGGCCTTGCCAGTGCTGTCTTTTGAATAGATTTACTGGGTAAGCTGTTCTCCCAATTTTACAAATGATCAAAAGAGTTATCATTCTCCTTGAAAAAAGGAAAAACAAAAAACGGCGGCGTCAGTCTAGAATCCCAGCTTCAGGTTGCTCACCGGATAGCTGCCTTGTGGTTCCCCGAACATAACTTTTAAGGTATTTTGGCCTAAAACAGTAACTTGCTAACCTGCTATTTTCACTTGAGTAAATAGAGCATTTCCCTCCAGGAACTACATTGGCTTAAATTCAGAAGCCAACGCTGGGCAAAGTGACCTTTAGTCCCAGCACTAGGGAGGCAGAGGCAGGCTGAGTTCAAGGCCAGCCTGCAATTCGAGTTCCAGAACATCCAGGGATACACAGAGAAACCCTGTCTTAAAAAAGAAAAAAAAAAAAGCCATGAAACTGAATTTCTCCATGTGTTAATCTGCGTAGCCCTGTGGAACACGTGTTACAGTTTTGCTTAGAGGAGGAGGAGGAGGAGGAGGAGGAGGAGGAGGAGGAGGAGGAGGAGGAGGAGGAGGAGGAGGAGGAGGAGGAGGAGGAGAAACAACCTACGGGCTCTGCCTAGCGGCTCACAACTATAACCCCAGGTGCTCAGAAAGATAAATGCAGGGCAGAGCAAGATCAAGGCTTGCCTGGATTTCACAGTGAGTCCAAGTCCAGCCAGTTTAGTGAGACCTTGTTTGAAAGCAAACTTAAAAAGAATGGGGCGTGAATGCCTTCGGCTGGGTAGGGCATTTGCCAGGCATGCTGGAGACCCTAGTTTCACTCCTTAATTGGAGAGGCAGAGAAGCCGTGTCCAGAGGAACCCCATTCAGTTAACTCAAATCTGCAGAAAACAGAACAAGCATTAAGGCCCCGGCAGATGGGAACACAGCGGAAAGCGTGGTGGAACCTGGGACAGTATCCTGTTTCTCACAGCCTCTGTGATCAAATGTATTTCCAAATGGGCCCCCAGAGAGACTTCTAAAAATGAGAACATTCGTTCTGGGTCGCATTTCTTTTGACATTTCCTATTTGCTACCTTGTTTTAATTAAATCTTGGCTCTCTTTGTAAGAGAGAGTTCCTCTGTGCAGAAATGCAGGAATGTCCAGTATGCAAAGCTGGGATGGCTTTTCTGGCAGCTCGGGGACCTGAAGCCCCTTCTGGACAAGAGTCCTTCTTCAAGCCCAGCCTCAGCAGAGCTTCTCAGAGCTGTCTCTTCTCCAAAGGATGAGGTCAGCTTCCTGTGTGTGCTTGCGCTCTCTCTCTCTCTCTCTCTCTCTCTCTCTCTCTCTCTCTCTCTCTCTCTCTCTCTCTCTGTGTGTGTGTAAGCTGTTGGATCACATGTGGACTATGTGTAATCCAGCACACTGTGGGATTGCAGCTCCCAATACTATTAAAGAAGCAACAAAAGTAACGGGCATCATTTTTTGAACTCAGAATCCATTGATACAATGAAACAAACGACAGTTGGGTTTGTTACTAAACTGTTACATGAAGCTGCCCCCCCTTTTTTGTGTAATCTTGTTTGTGCTTAGCTTTTATTTCTGTCTCCCTGATTACAGCCAGTGTTAAACGTCATGTGTTTCTGTTTTACATGGGTTACAGAGATACAAACAGTTGGATGATGACAATTTGCCCCTTATCTTCCAGGAAAACTGTAGAGCTGACCTACTAAGAGCAGCCTATTAAGTGCTTCTTCTTCTTCTTCTTCTTCTTCTTCTTCTTCTTCTTCTTCTTCTTCTTCTTCTTCTTCTTCTTCTTCTTTTTGTTTTTGTTTTTTTTCAAGACAGGGTTTCTCTGTATAGCCCTGTCTAGTCCTGGAACTCACTCTGTAGACCAGGCTGGCCTCGAACTCAGAAATCCACCTGCCTCTGCCTCCCTAGTGCTGGGATTAAAGGCGTGTGCCACCACACCCAGCCTATTAAGTGCTTCTTAGTGGGGAAGGAAATGGACTTTTTAAGAATCCCACAGTCAGCCGGAAAGTGGTGGCGCACGCCTTTATTCCAGCACTTGGGAAGCAGAGGCAGGTGAATTTCTGAGTTCGAGGTCAGCCTGGTCTACAGAGTGAGTTCCAGGACAGCCAGGGCTACACAGAGAAACCCTGTCTCAAAAAAAAAAAAAAAAAAAAGGGGGGCTGGTGAGATGGCTCAGTGGGTAAGAGCACCCGACTGCTCTTCCGAAGGTCCCGAGTTCAAATCCCAGCAACCACATGGTGGCTCATAACCATCCGTAACAAGATCTGACTCCCTCTTCTGGAGTGTCTGAAGACAGCTACAGTGTACTTACATATAATAAATAAATAAATCTTAAAAAAAATACTGTTTTAAAAAAAAAAAAAAAGAATCCCTCGTGACTTTTGGCTCGACCAAATTTTATCATTGCTTGTAAAACCTAAGTGTCCTTCAAAATCAAGTTTCACCCCTTAAAATTCTCCATCACTTCTCCCAAATAGGGTATTCAGTCAGACTACCCAGATGAAGTTTGATATGCAAACAATGTTTAGCATGCAAATTTTGCTGGGGAAATACAAAAGAGAGAGAGAGAGAGCAGTTTTTTTTGACATGTTTGAATCTCTAGGATCAATCTCCAGTACTTAAAAAAAAAAAAAAAAAAAAGGCCAGTGTGTTGGAACCCACCTTTCATTGCAGCCAGAGGCAGGGGCAGGCAGATCCCTGTGAGCTCAAGGCCAACCTGTCCAACACAGAGAGTTCTACATCAGTAGGCCGTCCTAGGTGAGACCCAATCTCAGATAAATAGAACCTAAATATTTTTGTAGCAGAGCGTTGACCAGGAGTTGAGTGCCCAGGTCTGATGAGGCTTAGGGTGAAAATGTGTCCCTGCAGAGAAACTGCTTTGAGCTCCCACCATCAACTGAAAACAACACAGTTATTTCCACAAAAACAATATGAGACAGGTCCTGGTGCACTTTAACCTCTGGCAGGCACTATGTTTCGGCGTGGCTTAGGATGGAGCCAGGTTATTGCAGGTTGCACTTGGGGAGGGTGGTCAAAGCTCACTAGCCTTCCGCCTTTTCCACCTTTGGTCCATTAAAGCCCGTGGCCCTGAAAGATTTAGTAAGATACGGGGTCCCCCTGCCCCAACTCCTCCTCTAACCGTGGTAATCAAAGCTCCCAAAATGAGTATTTCTTTTTTCACTTTTCTTTCTTTTTTTCTTGGCTTCTGAGAGTAGATCTGGCTAGATACCCCAGGCTGGGTTCAAACTTGAGGCGATCTTCCCGCTTCTGCCTACAGAGTACTGGTATTCGCATCGCATCCATTTTAAAATGTGCCCAGACCCTGGTAAGTAAGCACTTAGCTGGGTCCACAGATTTTTTTTTTTTCCCCTCCTCTCTCCAGCAGTAAACGCAGGGCCACCGAACGCAAAGCAAGGAAACGCACATTTCCCTGTCTGAGAGCTAGAAAATAATTTACAAGCCCCAGGCGGAAAGCATCCCTTAAGGCTGACTAGGAGCTGTGAAAGGTCCAGAGAAAGATCCGATCGGCCCCACGAGCTTATCCACGGTGGTCCCCCAAGACAACCCAAGGCGTGGGGAACAGAGCCACGAACTTTGACCCTCGCGCAGCGCTAACAAGGCTGACCGCACCCGAAGAGGGCCATGGCTAACCCAAGAGAGCTTCCGCGTTTGGGAAAGCCCCGCCCACCAGGACCCGCCCACCACCAGCTCCGCCAATCCCCTGGATCCATCGACCGCTCGGGCTTCCCAGGCACGGTCAATCGAACGCCTAGATGCGGCCTGGCCCCCGAGAGCGGCGAGCAGGGAAGGTCAGTAGAGAACCTATCAGAGCCTGGCTGGGGGCGGAGCCGAGGGGCGGGGTCGAGTGGGGGCGGGGCGCGCTCCGCGCAGTCGGGTGCGATTGGTCACCCCTGGCGGAGCCGCACCTCGGACAGCAGCAGCGGCGGCGGCAGCCTAGGGTCCTGCGTGGAGAGTGGGGCGCGACGGGGACTCGCGGGCGGAGGCTGCGCGTGGGGATCCAGCACGCGAAGACCCAGCGCGAGAGCGACTCCGGGCACGAGTGAGAGGAGGAGGAGGAGGCGGCGGCGCCGGGGCCGCGGGTGACAGCGCTGAGGTGAGAGCGCGGGCGCCAGAGTGACAGCCCGAGTCCCCGGCGCAGCGGCCGCGAGCATCCCGGGAGCAGAGTTGCTAGCGGTTCTGCCAGTGCGCCGGGGGTGGGGGGGACCGGGAAGGACCGGGTCGTGGAGTGAGGAGGGGACCCCGAGAGGGACCGCGAAGAGTGAGAGGACCGGGACAGGGACAGGGACGGCGGGAAAGACTGGGTCGCGGAGTGAGGAGGGGACCCAGAGAGGGATCGCGAAGAGTGAGAGGACCGGGATAGGGACAGGGACGGCGGGGTGAAGAGTGAACTCCGAGAGGGACTGCGTGTGAGCGAGGGGACCCGGAGAGAGATGGGGAAAGCAGGATGAGGAGGGGACCGAGAAATACCGCGGGAGAGCAAGGGGACCCCAAGACAGGACAGGGCAATGGGATTAACGAGGCGACTTGAAGAGGGACTCGGGCCGTGGGATAAGCGAGAGAACCCAGGAGGGACTTGCGACGATGGGGTGAGGGAGCTGAGGAGATCCGCCCCAGATGGGCCGGTGGGAAAAGCAGACGGGACCCAGGGAGGGACACTCAGAGGGACTGGGACTGCAGACTGAGCAGGTTGACTTGAGAGAACCCAGGCAGCGGAATGAAGGAAGGGGACCCTAGAGGGACAGAGACAGAAAATAAGCAAAGGAGACTTCAGGGGAGGCGAGGGCAGTAGTTCTGAAACTATGCTCTTGCGGTGGGTGTGAAGAGGACCTCAGGAAGGCTTAGGGAAGCTGAGTGGAGGGAGGGGTCCCCAAAAGGAGCCAAGACAGACCAGACGGGTGTGGGCTGAGGGACCCAGAGCAGGGACAGACAGCACTGAGAGTCCAAGAAGAGCGGGTGAGTGAGGTACCAGAGACGAGCTTGCGGGGGCAGCGTGAACTTGGGTTTTCTGGCCTCGCAGCCAGGCACCTGGGGAAAAGCACCGGCAGCCTGAGCCCGGTGGCATTGAGTAGGCACAGCAGCAATGCTGACACCTGGACGATACCGATGCTACTCCACTTCTAAGAACCTGAGGTCTCCCTCTGAGGGTTGAGTTCCTGGACGCTGGAAGGGGGATCATGTGCTGGGCCCGGGAGTGAAAGACATGGATCCCAAGGGCTGGCCGAGGGCTAGCTAGAAGATTTGTAGAGATTACACCAGCGTCTCACCTCTTCTAAACAGCAGGCTGGCTTCCCAACTCTTCCCTTAAAGTTCGACTTGGGGGTTCCTTGATGACACATCTGGGGCAAAACCAGAGGGGTTTGCTCCCCCATTCACCCCATCCCAAGTAGTTGGAGGGAGGGATAATTTAGAAGAGCCTTGGGTTAATTAGGATGTTAATTTTGATGCTCTTAAAGCACCGGATTGTTGTTTGTTTGTTTGTTTGTTTCAGTTTGGGCTTTTCTTCACTCCACAAGGAGTTAAGAAACGTTTTTCCCATTTGGCAGCCTGGCCCTATCAGTGTTTACAGTGCACACGTAGGAGAGCCAGAGCAGGTTTGTAGTTAGGGCTGTTTAACTTCGATGTGTTAGACATGGTTGGAAGGTCACCCTCAATTTTCAAAACAGTTGCTGGGGCCAATAAATGAATGGCGCTTTCTAGGCAAGCTGAGGGGCCAGGCATGTGTAATCAAAGTAGACACTGTAAGTCTCTCTCAAGGCCCGACAGAGCTGAGGCAAAAGAAGGGGAGAGGGAGGCTAGCCTTCTACTCTGATGCAAGTGAAAAGACCCGTGACCCCAGTGCCAGCAGATACTGACATGGCCCCAACCCCCTCTGGATGCTCCCCCAATACACTTGTTTGATCATCAACTTTATACTTGAAGATTTTAAGGAATCATGACAGGTTTTGTTTGTTTGGGTTTTTTTTTCCAGTTATTTTGGGGAGAGAGTGGCGTTTACAAAACAATGAGCTTTCATTGTGACATTTTTATGTATGGCTTGAATTTCCGATTTTTAAAATCCTTTTCTCTATCTCTAATGTTGTTGCCCCTCCGTTCCGTCGCTGTTTGGTTCATTTTAGAAAGTTAAGAAATGATGAGCCGGGCGTGGTGGCGCACGCCTTTAATCCCAGCACTCAGGAGGCAGAGGCAGGCAGATTTCTGAGTTCGCGGCCAGCCTGGTCTACAAAGTGAGTTCCAGGACAGCTAGAGCTATACAGAGAAACCCTGTCTCGAAAAACTAAAAAAAAAAAAAAAAAAAAAAAAAAAGATGATTTTAGGGAAATAATGGAGGATGTAACTAATATTCCATTTCTGTTGCTTCGATGTCCCCTCTGTGTCAGGTTTAGAGTGTGTGGCGTTTGAAACCCTTAAAGTGGGCATGAGAGCCAGACTCAGAATGCTGAGACAGGATAATTTTGAGTTAGAGGCTAGCCTGGGCTACATGGTACCAAGCTAGCCTGGGCTCTGAGACTCTGTCTCAAAAGACTGAAGAAATGTTTTGCTTGTGTTTAGCACTAGACAGCTGCACCAAAACTATACTGTATTATTCCTAGTAGACACAATGTAGGGTTGGGCTAACAAGCCCAAAGCCCTGGCTGGGCTTGGTCCCCAGAACAACAGCCCAGATCTGCTGTTGATTTGTTTAGGTGCAGAAGAGAGTGACCTTCCCACTGAGCGACACTGCCAGCCTCGATGTCATTTCTGTCCAAGCCCAATGACTCTGAAATGGTTTTCGGCAGGGGTAATAGTAAATGAAGGGTTTGCTCTGATAACGAACGGGCTCTGCCTTAAGGCAGCTCTGATGCTGTGCAGGGCCAGGTGTGATGCTGGAAATCCCACCACTAGGAATCCCACCCACTCAGAATCCACCTGCTAGAGATCCTTCTCTCTGAAACGCAAGTGATACTAAGAACAGGACCAGCTCAGCAACCACAGGTTTTTTGTTTTTCTGGGTTTGTTTTGTTTTGTTTTGTTTTTCCAGAATTCAAGGATGAACTAAAGTTAGGTGGGGTGGAATGGAGGGTGGGGTGAAGGATGGGGGTGAGGGTAGAGGACTAAGCCAGTTAACTCCTGTGTCTATTCATCCTGGGGGTAAGGCATGAGGGACGTGAGGTTCTCTGAGTGGGAAAGCCCAGCCCCAGCCTTTTCAGGAAGTTCTAGAAGTGTCTGACCGTGAAAATGTTTTCTCCTATCTCGCAAGCTCACTTCTGACCGATGTGAACGGTCATATCTAAAGACAAAACAATAAATGTATTTCCTTGTATGAGAAGGAAGTACCCTGCTCCTCTCCTGAGTCACCGCCTAGGCAGCCAAGACAGCCACTTTGTGCTATGGCGGTGCTGAGCCAGGGATGGTGGAGACAAGACGAGGGGAGTAAAATTCTTACTGATAAGAGGAGTCCATAGCGTTCTTCCCTGGGGGAGGGGGGTGCGTGAGAGGGGAGGGATGTGTATGAGATCTTGATATAAACATATCAACAGGAGACTTTGTCTCCTGTTGAAAAATTCCGTCGACAAGAGATTCAGATGAGCACTGGCGTGTTCTTCACCTTAGTCTCAGGCTAGCAGGAGCCCAGGAAACCTAATAACCCATTTTCGCTTTCCTTACTGCTTGGGTCCGGTACAGTCGATCCACTGTATTCTCAGAGGCTGCCTGGCCATCTAGTGTGGCCTAACAGGCTAGCCAACCTGAGCTCACCAGCATTCATAAACGCATGGGTCTTCTGTAGATCGGGGTGTAGGAGCGGAGCAGGGGCTGGGACGCAGGCCGATCACCAAGTCTAACCTGCATGCATGTGTGACATACAGATGCATTTCCCCTTCAGAACGCTCTCCCAGTTTAAATTTCTTTACTCTCTTCCAAATAGACAGACAGACAGACAGACAGACAGACAGACACACACACACACACACACACACACACATATACACGTACACACAGACTGGGAGGGTTTGTATATACTCAGCCCAGAGAGTGGCACTATGAGGAGGTGTGGTCTTGTTGGAGTGGGTGTGGCCCTGTTAGAGTGGGTGTGGCCTTGTCGGAGTGGGTGTGGCCTTGTTGGAGTAGGTGTGTCACTGTGGGTGTGGGCTTTAAGACCCTCATCCTAGCTGCCTGGAAGCCAATCTTCTCTTAGTGGCCTTTAGAACAAGATGTAGAACTCTCTGCACCTTCAGCTCCATGCCAGCCTGGACGCTGCCATACTCCCGCCTTGATGATAATGGACTGAACCTCTGAACCTGTAAGCCAGCCCCAATTAAATGTTGTCCTTCTAAGAGTTGCCTTGGTCATGGCATCTGTTCACAGCAGTAAAACCCTGACTAAGACACGGACACATATAGGCAAACACATAGACAGACATACAGGCACACAGTGACACATATGCACATACACAGAGGCACACACATACACACAAACACACAAAAGAGGAAAGGTCCTGTCTTAACATGTTTTGGGAATTCCTAAGAAAGAATTTTTCAATATGTTCTTCCTTCAGGGAGAAAATGCCTGTCAAACACCATAGTTTTCGAGTTTTTCGGGGGGCGGGTGGATTTAGGCCTGGATGACTTAACTTGTGGTGGGCTAGCCTTATCACACATTGAATTAGCTGCTTTCCTGTGATATGTTTAGCTCTCAGCCCATGGACTACTCTGTGCCTGAGTCCATCACCAGGGGTACTGTCTGCTGACCTCTCACCGCCATCAAGAAAGGGAAACTGAGTCCACCTTCAGTGCTTTATTTGAATATCATAATTAATGAATGAAATATTAATTGGAAAAGTTCGACTCCAGAGTCTTCCACTATTTTGAAGGAAACCTTTTATTCTGAGACCCTATAGTACACACTCGTTTTTAATTTTTTATTTATCCGTTTATCTACTGTGTGTATGTTTAGGCTCGTGTGTATGTGGAGGTCAGAGGTAAACTTGCAGGCATTGGTTCTCTTCTTCCATCACGTGGGGTCCGGGGATAAACCTGCATGTGTGCCCTGTGCCTGTGAAGGACAGCAGAGGACATTTAGATGCCCTGGAACTCGAGGTAGAGATGGTTGTGAGCCAGTTTTAGATGCTGGGAACTGAATCTGGGTCCTCTGCAAGAACAGCCAGTGCTCTTAACCACTCAGCCATTATCTCCAACACTGCCAGCCCTGGCTTTATGGTCCTGTGTCACTGGCATTATGTCCATGCAAACAAGGGCGATGGTAGTTCAGATCCATCTTGCTCCTCCGCCACAGTAGATTCCACCAATTAAAGCAGAAAGCTTCCTTAAGTAAACAAATAACTTAATTGATCTCGGCAGAAAACACACTACACAGCATCATAGTTCGTGGCCAACTTTCAGTTCTGTTGAGAATATAAGCCTTTTAAATTTGTTTTAATTTAGTTTTTAATGTTTAGAGTAAATTTATTTATTCTTTGACCACTTCGTAAGACTATACAATATATCGTGATCATATCCTGCCCATTACACTCTCCAGTCACCCTCCACCTGTGTCCCTCCCATCTTCAGGTCTGTGCGCCCCTCCACTACCCCCACACTCATGCATGCGTGTGTTTGTGATCCACCCAGTGTGCAGGTAGCTGCATTGAGTTCAGAGCACAATGGCCCTGTCAAGCCCAGGAGGTACCACCTCACAGCCCTGCCCCATCCACCTCACAGCCCCGCCTCATCTTCCTCACAGCCCCGCCCTGTCCACCTCACAGCCATGCACATTTTCCCTCATAGCCCCACCCCATCTTCCTCACAGTCCTGCCCCATCCACCTTTTAGCCACACCCCTTCTACCTCACAGCCACGCCCATTTTCCCCTCACAGCCTGTCCCTTCCCCTTATAGCCACGCCCATCCACTGCACAGCTCTGCCTCATCTTCCTCACAGCCCTGCCTCATCTTCCTCATAGCACCACCCTGTCCACCTCACAGCCACTCCCCTTCTACCTCACAGCCATGCACATTTTCCCTCGTAGCCCCACCCAATCTTTCTCACAGCTCCGCCCCATCCTCACAGTCCTACCCCATCCTCACAGCCCTGCCCCATCCACCTCACAGCCCTGCCCCATCCACCTCACAGCCCTGCCCCATCCACCTCACAGTCCTGCCCCATCCACCTCACAGTCCTGCCCCATCCACCTCACAGTCCTGCCCATTCTTCCTCACAGTCCTGCCCAATCTTCACAGCCCCGCCCTGTCCACCTCACAGCTCCGCCCTGTCCACCTCCCAGCTCTGCCCCATCCTCACAGCCCCGCCCTGTCCACCTCACAGCTCCGCCCCATCATCACAGCCCCGCCCTGTTCACCTCACAGCTCCGCCCCATCCTTACAGCCCCGCCCTGTTCACCTCACAGCTCCGCCCCATCCTCACAGCCCTGCCCTGTCCACCTCACAGCCCTGCCCCATCTGCCTCACAGTCCTGGCCTTTCTTCCTCACAGTCCTGCCCCATCTTCACAGCCCCGCCCTGTCCACCTCACAGCTCCGCCCCATCCTCACAGCCCCGCCCTGTCCACCTCACAGCTCCGCCCCATCCTCACAGCCCCGCCCTTCCTCTAGCCCTCACATGCTTTCAGCTCCCTTTTCTTCAGTGCCCCTGGAGCCTTCAGAGACCTGGTGGGTGCAGTTGATACACATGTCCATTTCAGGGCAGAGCACCCACCCGTCACTTAGCGTCAGTACTGTGCCTGGTGGTGAGTCTGCTCATTCACTGCCACCCACTGCAGAAAGAAGCACTAACCATGGAAATAAACGCGAGATTTTGTTTTTGGAATGTGTAAGTACATGTATTTTATTATTATGTTGATTTAGATGGTGAGGCACAAATTCAGGACCTCAAACATACCAGGCGAGTGCCCTGTCAGGGAGCTAAAGCTCCTCTACAGATATTTTCAAAAACTATATCGACATCTTTTTTAAGTGGTCTGGGTCAAGATTTAATGGTAGAGATAGAAAGTTAAAAGGGGCTCTGTGAAACTATGTTTTTTGGTTTGGTTTGGTTTGGTTTTTGTTTGTTTGAGACAGGGTTTCTCTGTGTAGCCCTGGTTGTCCTGGAACTCACTCTGTAGACCAGGCTGGCCTCGAACTCAGAAATCTGCCTGCCTCTGCCTCCCAAGCGCTGGGATTAAAGGTGTGCGCCACTACTGCCCAGCGAAACGATGTTTTTATTGTCTCTGAAAAAAAAAGTATTTTTCTGGTTTTGGTTTGGTTTTGTGATAGGGTCTTACTCTATTAGGCCAGGCTGACCTTGAACTCTCAACAGTCTCTCATCTCAGCTTCCCAAGTTCTAGGATTACAGGCATGAGCCACTATGCCTGGCTTGCAAAATTCATCCGGCCTTTGTATGCTAGGTCCCCATTTCCATGTTTTTCACTGTCTGGCCTGTGAGCTGAGGAAGTGGATGGGCAACCTGGACAAGGCAGGCATCACTCTGCGTTGCACACACACACACACACCCCTCCGGGGGCAAGTGTGAACCACGCGGTAGGAAGTGTGCTCACTATGTGTGCATAAGAATGAGGAAGTGAATTGGTGATCCTCAAATGAGTAGGTCATATTTATGTCTCCTTTCTGGTCCTGGAGGGCTAGAGCTCATCAGAAGTATCCGAAGAGGTGGGCGGGTGGGGGAGGGGGGTTGGGCAGCTATCAAGATGTCTCCTCAGTCTGTTGGAGCACTTGCCTCTAACCCTGATGACTAGAGATCAATCTATGCACTTCATGGATGGGTGGGAAGAGAGAAATGACTGCAAAGCTGTCTTCTAAGCTCCACACGTGTGTGCCACGTGTGCTCACATGCAGAAGCATGCACACACACAATAATAATACACGAAGTCAGGGCAGAGCTGGGGGTAGATATGGCAAGATACATTGTTTACGTGTATGAAATTGTCAGAGAGGAAATTCAGGCTCTTCTGTGGGCTGGACAGATGGCTCAGCAGTTAAGAGTGTGCCCTGTTCTTGAAGAAGACCCAGATTCAGTTCCCAGCGTCCAGATCAGATGGTTCATAACATCCTGTAACTCTAGCATCCAGTAACTCTGTTCTCCTCCAGTACACACTTAAAAATAGTACTTTTTTAAAAGATGGCCTTTCAAAATAAATAGTTTTTAATAAAGGCTGTGGAGAAAGATGGGATTCCCTCGGACAACAGAACAAAATGTCAGCATTCTGTTGCTTGACACTCCGGAGGAAGGAAATCTTAGACTCAGAAAGACTCAAACCCCTTCTTTGGCTTCATGACTGTGCCACCACCTGCCTGGCCCTAAGGAAGTTAGTGGCATTGAAAGCATTGAAAGTGTCACATTTCTTCATCAATAGGAGTATATAGTTCTCCAGGCTCTTGGAATGAATGAATGAATGAATGAATGAAGAGCCCCTCCCCCCCCGCCCCCCCCCCCGTTAACTACCAAGCAGGGTCAGAAACACATTGCTCAGTCAGCAGCATCGGTTGCTTCCTTTAACCCCTTGAAGCCCATTTCTGTAGCTGGACTCTCACGAATCATTTGTTCAATTGCATGACAGCCAACTCCAGAAAGAACAAGGAGTCGAACTTGCACATAGGGAGAACGAAGCTCTAAGAAAGTCAGTGACTCCTTCCCAAGATCATGCAGACAATAGCCAGCTTGATCCAGATGGGCTCAATCAGTTCCTTTCTTTTATTTTTTTATTTATTTTTTCTGTGCTGGAAACTGAGGCAGGAGCTCTACTTCTGGACTGGCTTTTCATATGGAAGCCCTCCACACTCTCCCTCTATGCTTCTGTCCGCTTGTATGCCTGTGGGCCTCTCTGCACTGAGCCATCTCTCCAGCCTCCGGTCTCAACCTTCCAATATGCACAGGTAATCTCTGACTTCCTTAGAGCAGGATTCTGGTCTTCTCCCCCCAGTCAGAGCCGCAGATCAATCTCCTGGCGGATTTAACAACGTGTTCTTGGGTTTGGGCGCCCCGTTTTTTCCATACATTTATTTTGTGTGCCTGTGGAGGTCAGAGGACAATGGTGGGAGTTGGTTCTTAACTCTCTCCTAAGCCTGCTCGCCTACCTGCTGGCCATACGCTTCCTGCCTTGCTGCAGGCTCATCTTTGCCCCTGCCTTTCCAATGCTCCTCAGCCTCCAGGCTCTTCTGTTTTGTTTCTGTGTTGTACTGGGGCTGGGCCCAGGGCTATGCACGAGCTGGACCACTTGTGAGACCCCTGACTACCCTCATTGCTTCTCTTCTCTTCTCTTGAATTCCCAAAGTGCTTGTATAGGCATCCCTTGTTCTAGAATATTCTGATAGTCCATTCCAGGGTTTACACTTCCCTTCTTCATAGATGGCCATCCATCTTCCTGATTTTAGAAAGACGATCTCTTGTATTTCTAACCTTGCAATGGATATCTTGGTTGTTATTGAGTTGTATCAAATTGTAATACTTTAGATTCAAACTAGTACTTAAGTGTTGTTATGCAGAGAGTTGCAGAATGCAGCTGTCACCGCAGGTGATGCTAACAGGAACAGTTCCCAAGGGAAGACATAGTCTACCCCTGAGCATGAGATTTACAAATTCTGCCATCAGGCACCCAGGACTTGGAAACACCCATGGTCTTTGTCAACATTTCACTTTGACTCTCTTGGTTTTTCCAGACTGTGTCTCCCTGGCTGGCCCGGGACTCTCTCTGTAAACCAGCCTGGCCTCGAACTCAGAGATCTGTCTACCTCTGCCTCCCGAGTTCACTCTGACTGTTAAAGCTGGGAGGCTCTGGTACTTTGTCTCCTTGGGTGGTGTTTTTATTATCTGGGTGTTTTGGAGTTTTGTTCTGCTTTCTCTGGGTCTCATCAACAAATAAAGTAAGATTCTCAGGTTGGAGAGAAGGGTCGGTCTGCAAACTGCTCTCAAGAACCTGAGTCTGGATCCTTCGCATCCAATTAAAGTAGGTGCGGGCTGCTGAGACAGCTTGGCGGGGACAGAACCCTGCCACCTTCCCTTGGGGTGCCTGTGCTGGGAGGCGAGAGCTGACACTCATAATCTGTCCTCTGACTCATGGTTTGTCATGTGTGCTCATAGGCACACACACATAGCCACCCACATATATTTGAAGTAAATAAAAATATAATTTAAAAAAATTCCCTTTTTAAATTTTAATTTAAATAAAAAAATTATGAGCCCGGATGTTTTGCTTGCATGCATGTATGTATGTGGACTGCATGCATGCAGTGACTGAGGGGGCCAGAAGAGGGCGTCAGATACTCCGGAACTGGAGTTAGAGACAGTTGACAGCTGTCACATAGATGCCAGGAAACATATCCTGGCCCTCTGCAAGAGCAACATGTACTCTAAACCATTTCTCTAACATCCTACAAAAAAAGCCAGATGTGGGGCTGGCGAGATGGCTCAGCGGGTAAGAGCACCGACTGCTCTTCTGAAGGTCCTGAGTTCAAATCCCAGCAACCACATGGTGGCTCACAACCATCTGTAATGAGATCTGATGCCCTCTTATGGAGTGTCTGAAGACAGCTACAGTGTACTTACATATAATAAATAAATAAAAGCCAGATGTGGTGGGGACACATCTGTAATCTTGGTACTGTGGAGGTGGAAGCAGGTAGATTGGGGTTTCCTGGCCTATTTAGCGGAATGGATGAGCAACAGGTGCCATGAGAGACAGTGTCTCCAAAGAGGTGGAGAGTGGGTGAGGAAGACACTGGCATCAGTGCAACTCTGGCTTCCACATGCAAGCACTTACAGGCTTACCCAGAAATTCATGCCCATGCACCGCACACACACATACACACACATGCACACACACACACACACACACACACACACACACACACGTGCAGATGCATGCATGCACGCATGCGCCCACGCACACGTACACTCACATCCATACTCACCCACGCGCTCACACGTACACGCGCTCACACGTGTGCACACACACACACACATGCATGCATGCCCCCCCACGCGCTTCTCTGTTACGTGCAACAGAAGGTGGTGGTGGAATCAGTCAGGAACGCGTCACACCCCCAGTCTTCCAAACCAAAGGCCTTTCCTTTCTGGAATGATCACTTGCTAGCTGAGCACAAACTTGGGGTGGGTTGGTCCCCACCTTTCCAACCGAAGTCTTCTCTGCAGCACTTGCTAACTTCTGCCAGGGAAACAAACCGTTCTGTTTGTTCCGATCAACGTAAATCCCTCCCCTGGCATTCAGGGTCCACAGAGACAGTCTTGTTTGACTCAGCGGTATCACCCAACTAGTTGTTGAGTGAATAGTTTGTCGAGTGACTAATAGAAATCTGGCTTGAGCAAGTTCTCCAATTGGTCGGCTCTAAGAGTTTTCGTTATTTTTGAGCATAAGGAAGCAAGAACCCTGAGGAAGGAGAACACGGTTTGGAAGCGGGCTGGTGTCGGTTTTCCTCGCTGGAGTTTAGGTTTGTCTTCTGGGTTAGACTGGGGCTTCTCTACTTTTGACCGTAGAAACCGAGAAAGAAGAACGCATCTTAGGCAGGAGAAAAATATATGAAAACCGATCGTTGTGAGGTAACCTCTCTGATGCCCGTGTCACCTCCTTAGGCAACTTAAAAGCCACAGTAATCATGCGTCCCAGTTCTGGGGCATTAGTCCCTGTGGGGACTTTTCATTAGGTCTCCATTGGTTATGATATTGGTGCTGCAAACCGGTCAACTCGAACTCCTTATGTTAACAGAGGGGTGTTATCAGCTCTCTGCATGTATGAGTCATTCGTTGCCTTTGAAGCGCATTTTTAAGCCTGATTTACAATTACTGTGCACTGTCCACCTCCAGTGTGTATTTGAAATACCAAGGACAGGCAAGCCCTCACTACCGCCTACCGGGTTCCGAAAAGGTTTCTGTCTCGTTTTCCACTGTCTCCCCGTGTAAGCCAGGCTGGCCTTGAACCTGCCATCTTCCCAACTTAGCCTCCCCAGTACGGGGCTTACTGGCAAGAGGCGCCAAGCCTGAAAAGTCTTCATAGACTTGGGTGGCAGCCTGAGTACGGTGCTCTTTGTGGTGAACAGCAAGTGCTGTCAGCTGGCCCAGTTGCCATCCTAGAGCCTCCAGTCTCTACCGCGTGGAACTTCTCTTTCCCATTTGTATATAACCCCACCTCCCCCAAATCCCAGACTCTGTCCTGTTCATCACAATATACTGGTGCCAAGAACCATGTTTTGAATGGAGGAGCGGTTCTCAGGCTTCCTAGTATTGTGCCCCTTTAACACAGTTCCTCATGTCGTGGTCACTCCCAACCAGAAAATTATCTCATTGCTACTTCATTACCGTAATTTCGAATAATGTTAATATTGATATTAATATTAATTACATACATTAATATAAATTATTAGTGTTATATTCATGTTAATACTGTTAATGTGGATATGCAGGACTTCCGATATGTGACACCCCCTCCCTCCAAGAGGTCGCTCCCCACAGGTTGGGAACCACTAAAATAGAGCAGGTGACTTGGCGTGGACACTGAATCAGAGCCTAGGGCCTCACCTCCCACTGAACTGACTCTTCAGCTCTCCGTTTCCTTTGTAAAGATGTGGGCTTTTAAATTTATTTATGTGTCAGTGCACGTGTAGGCATGTGCCCAGGGAAGCCGGCTTTGGATCCCTTGGAACTAGAGTTGCAGGCATCCATGAACCACTGGATGTGGTGCTGGGATCCAAACCCCAGACTCCGGCCTGCTGCCGAGCTGCAGTCCCTCTTAACCGTGGTGCCTTCTTCTCATCTTCTCCTTCCACAGCCCTCGAACTCACTCTGAAGCCCAGACAGGACTTGAACTGGGAATCACCCCGTTTCGTTCCTCCCTTCCTTGCCATTCACCCACTAGGACAGGCTCAGTCACGGTCAGTTTTAGAGAAAGCATAAAAACCTGTTGACATAAGCTGTGTCTTTGAATCCCAGTCGTCACTAGTGCCTAATGAACCTTTCTGGGTGGCTCTCAGGTTGAACCCAGGGTGGTAGTGTCCTAGATCCTAGATGTTCCTGGTGATGGTAGTGCCAGTCTTCTTCAATCTCCTTCAGGTGATCACTAGTTCAGGGGCGGGGGCAGAGAGAGAGAGAGAGAGAGAGAGAGAGAGAGAGAGAGAGAAAGACTGGCACCACCCAGAGGCACATGCACCTGCAAGGGCCAATGGGCGCCAGAACAGGAAGTAGCGCAGGCAGGCTGCTGGGCCCTGATAGCACCGTGGGGCGCGCTCCTCACGCGTCTCCAGCTGAAGTTCCTCATAAGGATTTCATGGGGCTTCTTGCAGACCTCCCGTAGATTTGAAGACGCTGTAGGTTTGAAGAATAAAATGTGAAGACCGCCCGACTGCTCTTGGTTCTCGAGGACGGTGAGTGTCTCCTAACAGGGCGTGTCCCTCGAAAGCACCCAGAGCTCCTAGGCAGAGAGAGAGGGTAGCGATGTTTTTCTGGAGACCAGTAGCCCGGCCTGGTGTGGCCTGGCCTGGCATTTACACGTTACTGCAGCAGCAGGCGTTGACTGAAGAGTGTCATAGATTTTTATTTATTTTTTAACATGGTGTTTGTTTAGCTAGCGCCTGTTTGTTCTCTCTGGTGGGAACTGAGAGTGGAGGGGTTGAGCGATACTGGGGGTACTGGAAACTTGTTTCAGAACATTCCTTCCCCGAATGTCAAAAATGCAGAGCCCTGTAAAGTGCTCTTGGGGCTCCCGGCCTGGCCAGGAAGTGCTGCTCGAGTCTCACTTGAGTCTCCGTTAAGAACTTCCTTTCTCAGGATGAAGGCGCTTGACAGCCTAGTGGCGGGTGTCCTTGTCACTGAAGCTGATCTCAGCGTTATCTTTCCTGTGAGCCAGAGGCAGTCTTTCAGAGAAACTCTCTTCTCAGGCCTATTGGCTGCTGGCGGGGCAAGATTACATTTAAAGTCTCTAGCCTGTCAGCTTGGACATGGAAGGGCCCCGAGTTCAGAAGGTCCGCTGTGAGTAAGCGTCTATGGCTTGTGAATTTTACGTTGACTGTCTCACTCTAAAGCAACTCACGCTGACACACCCTTCACACACACAGGAACCACTTAAACTTCCTGAATTTCACGTGAGCACTCGGGGCCTTCCCTCACCGTCCAGCTGAGAGGCATAAAGTTGAGAGCCGTCGAACCCACTCGAGAGGCTTAATTAGGGGTTTGATGTCGTTGAGCGTCCAGGCTTCTGGAAACTTAGAGTTTTTCATTTTCCCTCTTTCTCTGGATGAGTAAGGCCAGGGTCAGGCTGCCAACCGAGCGGCCTGATCTGGCAGAAGAGCCCTTGAAGCCAACACAAACGTGCTAGCCGTCACCTACTTAAAGGTGGATGCAGCCCACCTTCATGGAGGAACATGCCCAGGCTAAGCGACACAGCGTGACCCAGCGTCCTTGCCAGACCTGAGCAGTATCCCTTCCTATAGTCCTTATCTCAAAGGATGGGGAAATGGGCCCAAGAGAAGCGGCTTCCCACATGTGAGTCCAACCTTAGAGACACAAAGATCAAAGGGTTGGGCCACGTTTACTTTGTTTTGCCGTTTTGTTTTGTTTTGTTTTGTTTTTGAAATCATTTTAGTGACTAGGATTAGTTACTTACTAAAGGAGAAGAAAAAAATACCTTAGCCATGAGGTCATTAATTTTCGGGACAACTCTGAGTCCGTAAAATAAAGTCAGATGACTCAAGCAAGGAGGTAACTTTTATTTTTTTATTAACTTTACATCCCGCTCACTGCCCCTCCTCCCAGTCACCCCCTCCACTAGTCTTCCCCCTCCCCTTCTCCTCTGAGAGAGTGAAGGCCCCCCAGTATCTCCACCCCCACCCCTGCGTCATCAACTTTGTGGGGCTAGGTGCATCATCTCCCACAGAGGCAGACAAGGCGGCCCAGCTAGAAGAATGTAACTCAGGGACAGACAGACAACAGCTTTTGGCACAGCCACCCCCCCACCTCCAGTTGTTTGGGACCCACATGAAGACCAAGTTGTACATCGGCTACATATGTGGGAGGAGGAGGGGTGGGGGGATAGGCCTAGCCTATGTATGCATTTTGGTTAATGGTTTAGTCTCAGAGCCCCAAGAGTTGTGGGGGCGGAGGTAACTTTTAATTGACAGCCTGCTACTTTGTATGTTAAAGTTAGTCTAAGTAATTCTCCCAGGGAAAGCTGCTTTTGTGTCTCCTCAGCTTTTATCAGCTCTGCTAGGCGGTGGGAACAAGGATGGAGGGGATTGTGTGGGCTGACGGTCAGCCCTGGACAAACTCAAGCGTCTGCCACGTCTGATGTGTAAATCCATTGTTGTCATGTTGCGTAGGGAGGCATCGATCCTTCAAGATGTGTGTGGTGGATACTGTCGGGGGCAGGCAGGGGGTCTATCTAAAGAAAAGGTCTATCTAAAGAAAAGAAGAAATTAAAATGTTCAGATAACCTTTGAAATATGGTGCCAAAGTGTGTGGGGGGCGGGGGAGGAAGACAGACAGACAGACAGACAGACACACACACACACACACACACACATTATGAATTGCAGCCTCTCAGAGAGCCTCCAGCATGAGCTGAATGTAGATTTCAGTACAGAGGTGTCCTGATCAGAGCTGGGAGCACGGAGAGGAAGTGGGCGGGGCCTCACCGACAGACAGATGACTGCAGATCTTAATTGAGTGTGTGTGTGTGGGGGGGTGGGGGTGGAAGTCACTGGCCGCATCCCATCCATCTGTGCCTGTTGATTTAACCAGCGGCTGCACTTTGTGGGTCCCATCCAGATGACAAGGCTCAGAGTAGGCTGACAGACACGGCATGTGCTGACCCTTCTCTCTGGTTTCCCATGGTCACAGTCCTTATCTCTGGTCTGTAAAGATGACATTGGACCCCTTTCATGCAAGGCCACATGTTGGCAGGGGCGGGGGGTGGGGGGGGACAGCTTCACAGTGAGATGTTATGTTTCCTGTTTTAATTATTACAGAGTTAGTTTTCGAGGACATCCCTATGTATTGGAACCATCACATGAAATGTTAAGTCAAAACCCAAAAAAGAAAAAAAAAAGTCCTGTGAAGGGGTCTGAAGTTGTAGGCAGTTCTGGGTCAGCCCTGGTGGCGACATAGAAAGGAAGCTCTGCAGAGGAAGCGTGATAATCTAGGCCCAGGTTCTTAAAAAATGCAAAGGCAAGTTATTTTTTTAGAGATGTCTTAGAAATGTATGTATACATACACATATAATGTACATATGTGTATATATAATTCATGCACACACTATAAATACACATACACACACACACACACACACACACACCTGCTAACCTCACAGAAGCAAGTTCCTCAAACTAGAAAATGGGCATTGCTCAGAGTACCCACCTCCCAAGATCCGTGAGGAGAATAAATGAGATGTCTGTGAAGCCCAAAGTTGATCATATATCATGGGAAGAGCCTGTGACTGATATCTGGCAGCCGTATTCGTTCTTGCTGCTTTGGGGTAACACAGGTACCATTCACAGCTTTACCAGAAAATTATATATATATATATATATATATATATAAAATTTTCTGGTAAAGCTGATATATATATATATGAAAATCATATATATATATGAAAATAATATATATATGAAAATCATATATATATATATATATATATATATATATATATATATATATCACCAAGAGGTCTCTTAAAGCCAAGCTGCATTTGCCCACAGGTTATCCAGCCCCTGGGACAGTCCCAGGAAATGCTTTCTAAAGCCGTCTGCCTGCCCTCCACTGGCTGAGAGCATCTGTCTTTCATGTGTACCCTCTGACCCTGGTGTGTGTGTGTGGGGGGGGGGTGCGCGCGTGTTCTGCCAAATGCCAGTAAGCCCCTGTCACCAGTACGGTCCCACCCACCTTGGGCAACAGTTCAGGGAGTCAGAGAATCTGCTGCTGGTGTTCTTGGTTCTTAGCGGCTGACCCCTGCGCCATGGCTCCGGCTCAGCCCTTCTGCATCACTCTCGGTCTTAGTCTTGTATTTTTGGGCTTGGCACAGGAACGTGTCTGCCATCTCTCACCCTGTCACCCCACGCACCTGCTAGCCCCCTCCCCCCAGGCCTTGCTATCTCAGATTGAAAACGGACATGGACGTGGAGATGGGACCCCCTGGTCTTACCCATGTTCTCACGTGCTCCACGTGCTCCACGTGCTACCTTGGCCAGTCAGGTGGGGAGAAGCTGGGGAGGCTGCAGAATTGGCTGTAGATTTAGTAATTATTAGTCAAATGATTTTTCAGTCCAACAAATTCAGTGTTAACCCTATTTCTCCCTTTGTCCACCCACTGAAAATTTCCCTCCATTTGGTAGAACTCAGAAGAGCCACAGGGAGAACAAAGTATGGGTTTATTTTCGAAGTATTTATGTGCTCCTGTGTGTGCATGTGTGCATATTCGTATGAGGGTATGAAGTTAAGGGTAAGTGTCGGGGGGGGGGGACAAAAGGGGTTTTGTTGAGATTCTCTTTAGCAGACCCAGAAGATAACAAAGATATTTTTGGGTTGGCTTGGTTTCAGTGTCTTACTGTCGCTATCCGGGGATTGCGGTCCTCTAAGGAGTCGGTGAACTTAGATGCGTCGAAGACAGGATGAGCAGAGTTCCCTGAGATGGCAACTAAGCAGACATGACGTAGGGAGATACTAAGATTAGACTGACTAAACCATGAAACTGTATTCAGCTTTGCTAAGGCTATGTAGCCCCTGTGGACATAGTCCCGACACTTGAAAGTCTACAGCTCTACCTGTAGCACAATCCTCTTGTCTCCTGCTTCTGTATTCTTCTATGTCTCCCTTGTATATGGAAGCCCCTACTTAGACTTTCTCAATACTGCTATAAAAAATTAAACTATTCCCTGCGTCCCATTCGGACTCAGTCCCCTGTGTCTTCATTCATGGGTCACTGTAGCTGCCTCTCTCCATCCTGGTCTCTCACCCACCCACCCTCCCCAGCTCATCACCAACAACCTTTTCGCTCCTTTGCTTTTTGGTTGTTATTTGAGACAGGGTCTCACTGTGTGTAGGCCAGGCTGGCCTTGAGCACTCCATCTTCTAGCTGGGTCTCTCCAGCCCTTGGGTTGGAGGCATACACTGCCACGCCCTGCTGCACAGCCTTCTTCCAACGCCACTTCCAGCACTGAACTCTGCATGCTGGGCCTCTGAGGTTCTCCACGCCCTTGCTAATCTGTCCCCAGAGTGTTTCTCCAGCCTTACTTCCTCTGTTCTTGGGCGGGCGGGAGGTCCCTCCTGCTCCTTTGCAGTCAGTCAGATGTTCCAAGCTCGGCCCCAGTGCCAGTGCTTGTTATTTCACCAAACGTATCTCTAGCTCTCAGACCTTACGTTCTCTTCAAGGCCCAGTGTCGCGCTCACCTCCTGCTTGTCTTTTCCCTGCCCATGTCTGCTGTCTTTTTGCTGAGCCAGGGTTTCATGTAGCTCAACCCGATGGCTCCCTGGGTCATCAAAGCTGGCCTTGAATTCTCCCGCCTCTACCTCCTAAGCACTAGGATTTCCTGCGAGATCTTTTTACATAGTCCGGGCCAGCTTAGAACTCCTCGTATGTAGTCTTTGAACTCCCAGAGATCCACCTGCCTCTACCTCCTGTGTGCTGGGAGTTTAAAGGCGTGTGCCACCACCAGGCTTGGCTTCCAGGTGGTATTTAATGTATCAAACCAAAGAACAAAACTGTGTGCCCACATCACGCGCTCTCGTAGACTCCAGCACTGGACAGTCACTAACTTTCTGTTTGATTCTGGACATTTCATTATGTGTGGGGTCGGACCCCATGTGGCGCTGTGTGAGTCTGTGAGAGCCCTCCGCTTTGCATGATATTTTCTAGACGCATCCGTGTTGTAGTAGCATGTGCCACCTGGGTCAATACTCCATTCCCTTTTAAGACCAGCAGTGCATGCCGGTGACACTGTCTCCTGTGTGTTCATCAGTTGATGGGCACTTGAGGTGTTTCCATTGCTGATTGTAACATTGATGTGAGCATCACATATGCATTGGTGTGTGTGTGTGTGTGTGAATGTGTCTGTACATGTTTGTGTGTGTATATGTGTGTTTGTATATGTGTGTATGAATGTGTGTGTATATGTTTGTGTACGTGTTTGTGTGTGTGTGTGTGTGTGTGTGTGTGTGCACGCGCGTGCGTGCACTTCCTGGCTTTGGAGTTACAGACAATTGTGAGCGCTGGAATTCAGGAGAGCACGAAGCACTCGTTATGGCTAAAGCTGTCTCTCTGGCCTCCATCTATACATTTTCATATGAGCATATGTTTTCAATTCTTTGGGGTATGTACCTAGGAGTGCGATTGCTCATAATTGTTTTTGTAAAGTAATAGAAATGAAAATTCCTTAAAAATCATCTCTCTTAATTATTCCACACACATACAGAAAATATTGTTTATTTAGTTAGTTGGTCTCCTGGATCTTTTCATCAGAAGCGAGACAGATAAAAAACTTCAGCTTGTGTCCTGGACAGATGGTCCTTCATTCTGAGTGAATGGTCCCAGTTGCCTGCCACCATGAGAACACTGTGCAGAAGGCATGCCTAAGCGTCGTCGCATTGCCAGTCACAAGGAATGAAGTTAAGGAGTGGCCATGTCATTTAAAGGGTAGATGCCACCAGGAAGTTGTCAGGGTGCTTCTTTACACACCGTGGCGGTGGAATCTGCACGAAGTCCCAAAGGCTGGCCAGCTTTTCATCAGGTGTGGCAGGACATGATCAATGCGTGCTCAGCCCAGTTCAGAGGGTGGGAACAAAGCCGGGGACTTAGGGACAGTGGGGAATCAAAGGCTTTTTGAATCACATAGCAAGAAGTTTGAACTCTGAACCAGAGATAGTGGGGAGCCATTTAAGCCATTTGAATAGGAGAGACCAATGCAATCAGAGCCTTTGAAGGAGCACTCCCCAGCTGGTCTGTGGAGTGACTTCAAGGAAGAAAGATTGGGAACGAGAATCTGGACTTGGGTTCTGGAGCGAGGACGGCCTCACTGGAAGAGAAGAAGAGCAGCCCGGGGGGAGAGTGAGAAGAGGGAGTCCAGAGGGAAGGGAAGTTGTTCAGCACACAGTCCTGTGTGGAAGGATGGGGCGGGTAGCCTCCTCCCAGACAACAGGGCCCCTGGGAGGAAGCAAGCAGAGCCAGAGAGAAGGGCCTGCCCAGAGGGTTCCAAAAGCTGAGACCTGAGGAGAATCCTCCGGACGGGGAGATGAGCAGGTTGGAGCTCAGTTACTGGGAACATATTCCTGTCAGGGAAGGCCCCTCCCTCAGCAGGGACAAATTGGCTTGAGGTAGACCAAGCGAAGCAGGGTGGGTAGACAGTGGTGGAAGGCAATGAGGGGTGAACAGTGATGCGCAGGTCGCAGGGGAAGAAGGGATTCAGGGGCTGTTTGTGGCCCTGGCTGAGAGGTGGCTAACCTGAAGAAAGGGGATGGGGGTAGGGAGGGAGCAACTGGGGAGCTGAGGAAGCTCATAGCCTGTGGACTCCAGGGGTGTGGATGACATTAGGAGTAGTTAGAAGGAGCGGACTGATATGAGGCCCTTGAGACGCTTGGAGAGTGAAGTGGTCCCCTCCTAGGTAACAAGGACACAGAGCTTCCCTTAATCCTTCAAATGTGTTTTCTTCCCCATAGCACAGCAGCCATGTGGTGCAACTGTACAAGCAGCTAGCCCCTGTCTGCACTCGGTGTATTGAATACTTGTAATCGTGGAAAGACAACCGTAGTTATCCTCTTTAAAAATTTAGTTCCTAAACCCTCAGCTTCGCAGTCTCATACTGACGTTTTGCTTCCCCTAAAAGGTGTCCCAGAATGACAGTATTTCGTGTTTTCCATAGGTCGTGTGAGTGGAATTAAAGGCAGGTGGTCCGAATGAACAGTCCCGGGTGACCGGCACCATGCGGGTGTAGCGTAGAGTTCAGCAGGCATCCACAGTGACTTTTATTTGGGGGGCACTGGGACTTGACAGTAATAACACTCGAATCTGCCCCAGAGTCATGGTGACCAGATGTCACTTGGAACTGTCAAGTCTCTGTCTTTTGATGTTCTAAAGATAGTGCCTTGTCAGTCTTATGGGGGGGGGGGGTCCCGTCAAGAAGGCTCCGTGAATGAGCAGACATGGAAGCTGAACCGACCTTCCCTCTTTCCAGCCAAATGGTGGCAGTCTCTAACCCAACCTAGTTCTCATACACCATCTCTTAAAGTCAGGGTCTCACTGTGCAGTCCTGGCGAGCCCAGAACTGGTAATGTGAAATTCGTCAGTCTCTGCCTCCCCCTGACCTGCTGGTGGCCAGGCCTTATAAGCAATACGTTGCCTTTGCTATGATCAATGGGCTGAATTTGTAAGTAATCACAAGATACAAATTACATCCTATCCCGGGTGTACTGCATATAACACTCCAGACTCCGTTACAGTTTTTAAAGTAGGAACTAGGGTGGCCAATGTCATGTAGCTTTTTTACCTTAGTGTATATCAGCAGACACTCCTTTTTTTGTCATAAACATATGTCTTCGGTCTCATTCCCAAGCCTGCACTGTTGCACGGATAATCATGTTAGCTTTTTAAAGTCTTTATTGTTACAAATGTTGAAAAGAGCTCTTTGGGCTCTCTGTCTCTCCCTTTCTTCTCTTCCCTTTTCCTTCCTCACTTCCACACCATACACACACACACACACACAAAACACATGCCACACATACACCCTCCTACACCCCACACATACAGCACAGGTACACCCTGCACATACACATAACACGTGCGCACACATACACACACACCACACACCCTGCACATACACATACTACACACACACATATACACACACACCACACACCCTGCACATATACATACTACACACACACACACACACACACACACCACCACCATCACCAATAATTCTATGTGCAGAAAGATTCCCAGCAGTTCAACCCCCAAGAGCTTGATTTCCAGAAATATGGACTGGGGGAGCAGCAGCATTACACTGCGTCCTGAGAGGGACTCGCTCACTTCCTGGCTGTGCCTCTCCCCCCCCNCCCCCCCGTGTGTCCCACCAGAAATTCGAGCCAGGGCCTCACAGTTCCTTCAAGCTTCTAGGATTGGAAAGGGTGTGGCCCTGTCTATCTCCCTAGACACATGGCTCTTCTTCTCCACCTCCATCTGACCCAGACAAGTTCTGGCCACACTTCTTCCCAAACTGTACGGCCACTCTTCCTTCCTCATACCCCTGCCTGGTCTATTTTCACTCAGGTTTTACATTCAGAGCTCTTTGCTGTAGCCTCTCTAATGTGTAACTAAGAAAGGAGGTCTGTCCAAAGGAACCAGTTCCTAATTAGTGACTATTTCTTGCCTATATGGTCGTACTTCAGTATCTTTAATCTAAAATATATATTAGATAATATATGCATATGTATATAATATATGCACCTAGTTATATATAATCATTTATATATATTTATATATTATATGCATTATTTATTTATACACATGTATATAATTATATATTTACATATACATAATATATATTATTTATACATGCACATATATGTATGATGATAGATATGTATGTATGTGTGTGTGTTGCCTACATACATCTCTGCACCCTCACAATGTGCCTAGTGTTAAGAGGCGGTCAGAAAAGATATCAGATCCCTTTGAACTGGAGTTACAGGTGCTTGTGATCCACTCTGCGGGTGCTGGGACCTGAACCTAGGTCCTCTCAGAGAGCAGCCAGTGCTCATCACCAGCAGCTCTCAACCTGTGCGCCATCCCATCAGACACTTACACTACGATTCATAACAGTAGCAAAACTACAGTGACAGCGTAGCGGCGAACAGCGTGAGGACCGGTACTGAAGGGTCACAGCGCGAGGAAGGGCGAGAACTGCTGCTCTCCAGCCTCTTATAAATATTTGTTTCTCTGCGGGCAGACACATGCAGAGGTCAGAGGTCAACTTGCAGGAGCCGTTTCTCTCCTTCTACTGTGTAGGTCCTGTAGTTTGAACTCAGGTTGCTGAGCAAGCTTGGCCACAAGCCCCCTTTACCTGCTGAGCCACCTCGCTGGCCCAATTTGATTTTCAGTTTCAAGTTTCTGTCCTGATCTGATCACGCAATAGGCGTATTTCCATTCAGGCATCTAAGTAGAAACTGCTTCCAGATAGTAGCCCTGGCTGTGCGCGGGGCGTCTTCTAGCATTTTCCTCAATGGCTAGGAGCTGACTAAGCCTCAGAAGCGGGCTGAGGATCCTCAGCTGGCTAATACCTTGAGAAATCAGATTAGCAGTCTGATTACTCTGGTCAAGGTGAGGGGGTGAGTGGGCATTAAGGAGAGGCCTGGGTGCTGAGGTTGCATGTTGTTGTGTGACACCGAGGACACATGTTGTCCCGTGACGCTGAGGACACATATGGTTGTGTGACATAATAGAGCAGACCCCAAGTTTTGAAAGAGCAAGGCAGAGATGCAGTGTGGACCCTGAGGGCTGCTGTTCCAACAGCCACAGTGCCCCCTGCAGCCTCAATGGCATCCGCACCGACTGTTTGGGGCTGATGTTGCAGCTCAGGCAGCCTGTGACCAAAACCTCCTTCCACTGGGTTCCGTCATGAATAGGGGCAGGAAGAGCATGTGTAGTTAGTTACAAGACATGGCTGGGCAGGTGTGCTGATGCCCGTCTTTAGTCCCCACACTCGCAGACAGGCAGGTCTCCGCGAGTTCGAGGCCAGCCTGGTCTACGGAGTGAGGTCTAAACCAACAAGGTGTCATTGTGTCACGTTTCACATTTTTAACCATGTGGTGGAGTGCTCCTGCCAGGGGCCCATCTCTTGCTTGGTGTGCCCATCCCACCAAATATGAGGATGCTGCTGCTGTGCCTAAGGGGCAGGTGATGATGGCGGACACGTTAAAATGTGGTACTCAGGTAACATCCGTGCTTTGCCATGAGAATATGACAAGTCGGGTCTGTCATCGCTGCACAGGGTTCCGCTGGGTCCGCTGGGTCACATTTGCCCTTTACCCACGTTCACGCCGCTGCCAAATGACCAGGATAGTTGGCTGTGGGTTGGATAAGTCAAGGGGAAAGTTTGGATGGGACACTAGGACACAGCGCAGTGAGTACAGGAAGACTCACAAGGGACGTCACTGCACCGTCAAGATGAACTGGGGCCAAGTCATGTGTCTGTTTTGATTTTCCAAACCAAACTAATTGCACAGTGGTCTCATGCGGTGACACCCTCATACCATAGTCTTGTCACACAAACATGGGCTCGTGCCTGTACCCAATAACCAATACTGTAATGGTAATGCTTTTGTAGCATCTAAATATTTATGGGGGGCTGGAAGTGTACAAGTGTTACGGAGGTTAGAGGACAGCTCTGGGGAGTTAGTTCTTACCCTCCACCTGTGAGCTCCGGGGACTTAGCTCTGTGCCTCTGGCTTGGCAGCAGGCATCTTTCCCCTTTCAACCGTCTAGCCAGCCCCACCGCGGTCCTCTGGTCCTCTGAGCATCCCACCATCACCAGGCAGAGGGTAGAAGATGCTGATTCTGAACACAAAGAGGATCTCATCTCCACCTCTTATAATACTTCTGAGAACAAGATGCACCTGCCTGACTACCTTCTCCTGTGAGCACAGGGTTGGCTGCAGGAGGGACAAAGTGGCCCTCTGAGCCCCTAGGAGATACCTGGCCTCCGTCTTGCTGAGTATGGCCAGAGATCACCAGTGTAAGGTGGTTCTTTGCAACTAGTTTGGAGGTTAGGAGTCATTAGTGACCCAGCACCCCAAATGTTGATGCACAGACATCTGGTGTCACCTGATATGGGGCAGGAGTGGGTCAGCTGGCCCAGGCTCCTTTGTGGCCCTTCCCCATGGGAATGAGGGTCACCTGCCATTGTCTTTCTGCCTTTCTCAACCTTGACCCAGAGAGCAGACTTTGTTCTCTGTTGCTGGTTGGTGGTTCAGGGATGCAGGTCTTTCTCATACCCCAGACTGGCACATAACACTCACGATACAGAATCCTAGGACGCTCAATACCACATTGGTCTCTTGGGTGCATGTGTAAGTGTATCCCACGGTGCCAATGTGGATGTCAGGGGACAACCTGTAGGAGATGGCTCTCTTCTTGTTATCCTGTGGGTCCCAGGGATCAAACTTAAGCCATCGTATTTGGTGGCGAGTGCCTTTTCCCACGGAGCCACCTCTTGGGTCCACTGGTTGACAGTCAACAGTGCTGACGATGATGGGGGTTCAGTCGAGGATCTGTCACGTCACAGCCTTGTGGAGTTTCGGTCACCAGGAATGTCTGCTATCGAGGAAACTTTCTTAGCATAAACAAGGACAGAAGGAAATTTAAAACTGTGTGATTTGGATTTTGGTTTTGTTTAAAAACAAAACAAAAAACAGCACAGAAAACGATGAGCTTTGTTGCAGAAATGATTTAATCCCAACCTGGCATTTCTTCCCCGACTTGGACTATTTAGTTCCCGGATAAAACACACACACAGCCTTTATATTTACGGTAACCTTTAAACAGCACTAGAGCTGGGCAGCTGCCTACCCTCTATGCTGTTAGAATCTACTCTCCTATCCTAACCCGGAGTTATTACTTACTGTGCTTCATCTGGGCTGCTCTGAACTCCAGCTGGCCACCCTCAGGGCCATGTTTTCACCTAACCCATCGCTTCTTCCTTCTTCCTCTCTCGTGGTTCTCCTCCAACCCCAAGCCGAGGGGGAATCCTAAACCCCACCTGTCTCTTCTACCCAGCTATTGGCTCTTCGCATCTTTATTTACCAATCAGAACTAACTTGGGGACAGGGTCACTTAGCAACTTCGCACTATCAGCTCTGGGGCGGCCAGTCCTGGGGCCCAGTATGAGCAGCGTTAGAATACAAGCAGTACCAGGCCAGCCCACCGAAAGCTTCCGAACCCCTTGCCCTTTCTTTCTCGCCAGCAGATAGCACACGATGGGAGAGGGCTCCACCTCTAAGCTTTGTCTTGAGTCCCTTTTTTTTTTTTTTTTTTTTTTTTGTTTTTTTTTTTTTTTTTATTTTGTCTTTTTATAACTTTGAGACCTCTCAGTAAGCAACTCAGAGATGCCCCAAACTTGAGATTCCCTCACCCTGGTGTCTCACATAGCTGGGGTTACAACCTGCACCCTTGGGCTTCAGTGCTGTTCGTTGAGCAGGAGTG
>NC_034612.1:6977044-6995369 GCF_900095145.1 Mus pahari
TTTTTTTTTTTTTTTTTTTTTTTTTTTTTTTTTTTTTTGACTTTTTACAAATTTGAGACCTCTCAGTAAGCAACTCAGAGCCGCCCCAAACTTGAGATTCCCTCACCCTGGTGTCTCACATAGCTGGGGTTACAACCTGCACCCTTGGGCTTCAGTGCTGTTCGTTGAGCAGGAGTGGGCTGGCCAGAATGAGGGGTCTCATGGAAGCCCTTCCGGACAGGCACCCCCCACACACACACACACACAAGGATCTTTAAATATATAAACAATGGTGGGTGCCTTTGGTTGAATTAATCATTGTGTGAAATAATCTGAAGTCCGTTATATCCGTTCATTTAGTTTCCCAATGGCAGAGCGAAAGACTTCTTGTTTGAGACGGGGGTCTCACTGTGTAGCTCTACCTGGCCTGGAACTTGCTCTGCGGACCAGGCTCACACTCACAGAGACCCACTTGCCTGACTCCCTCCCTCCCCCCCCCCCTGCAGAAAGCAAAGACATGTGTCACAGCCCACACATGGTTCCATTTTATTTCTTAAGTCTTCTTTTGTGTTGTATGGATTTGTTCCGATGAGAATTTTGAGCGGTCTCAAATGGTTAAGTGAATTCAGGAACTGCCTTAAACCCACCCCAAGCTCAGATCCTCCCACCTGTCCACGCTGATGCGTAAGACGCTGTTTTTGGAATATTATATCATCCAGCAGCCGAAGATAGCTAGCCGAGCAATGACAGACAGCGAGGCAGTTCCTCTCCGTGTCCCAAGAGAGAAAATTGTCTTTCTGTCATCTCCCCTGCTCTAGCCATGCGCTCGTACCCAAGTGCGGGTGGGGAGGACAAGACACAGTGGCAGCAGGCTACACTGCTTTCTGTAGCAGTCTGGGCTTTGATAGAGTGACTGTTTTTCGAGTGGGGGAATAAAAAGAGAGTCTTATGGGATGAATGTGGGAGTGAAATGGGAGCTTGAGTGTGTGAGCAAAGATGGCCGTGGAGCCGGGCATGAGGAAACGGAGCCACGCAGTGGAAGGAGAAGGCTGGTCCTGGGTGTCAGTGGACAGCAGGCACAGTGATGCAAGACTGCTTCTGAAGGAGTAAACGGTAGGTCAGCATGGGGCTGGAGAGTCAGCTCAGCAGTCGAGAGCACTGGCTGCTCCCGAAGAGGACCCTGGTGCAGTTCCCAGCACACCCATGGCAGCTCACAATAGTCTGTAACTCCAATCAGGGGATCTGGCGCCCTCTTCTGGCCTCCATGGCCATGCACACACATGGTGCACAGACACACAGGCAGGCAAAAATCCCATTCACCTAAAATGACACTTTTAATTTAAAAAATAAGGACAAACACAGGTTCATCTATTTTTTTTTTGTTGTTGGCCTTTTCTTTTTTTTTTTCGAGACAGGGTTTCTCTGTATAGCCCTGGCTGTCCTGGAACTCACTTTGTAGACCAGGCTGGCTTCAAATTCAGAAATCCGCCTGTCTCTGCCTCCCAAGTGCTGGGATTAAAGGCGTGAGCCACCACTGCCCGGCTTTTTTGTTTGTTTGTTTGGTTGGTTGGTTGGTTGGTTTTTTTCGAGACAGGGTTTCTCTGTATGGCCCTGGCTGTCCTGGAACTCACTTTGTAGACCAGGCTGGCCTCGAACTCAGAAATCCGCCTGCTTCTGCCTCCTGAGTGCTGGGATTAAAGGCATGCGCCACCACGCCCAGCTACATCTATTTTTCAATATGGCAACCAGACTTTCCTTCACAGGTTCAAATCATACTGACGATGTTATATTTTATAGCTATTTGTTTTATTTTACTATCCTAAGAATCAAACCCAGCATCTTATACATACTAAGCAAGTGTTCCATTCCTGAGCTCGAGCCCCCCATGACCCCCCGACCTTAAGGAGTTTATAAAGCATTTCTCTGTGAGGGCTTGAGCAGGATGTGGGGGCGCATGGCTTTAGCCTCACCGTTCTGGAGGCAGAGATGGGCAAATCTGAGTTTGAGATCAGCTGGGGTTACAATGCGAGACCTTGTCTCAAAAAGTGGGGGTGCTCAAAGAGTACCCTAAAATCAGGTCATAGCATCCTCATTTTATAGGAAATGGGAAGCTGGATGTCACAGGGCTAAGCCCACGTTATAGCCAGAGCATATGTCCGCCTCTCATGATCATTGGCTCTCTGCATTAACGCTGCAATGGGAAGCCCCTCCCCATGCTTCATTCCACAGGAAATGGGAAGGTGCTGCAGGTTACCTGCCTATTCTGTAATTAATTCTGAAAAAAAACCAATACCCATCACCTGTAATGCACTCTGAGTCAGAATCTTCCCCTGCTCTGATATAAAGGGAGGGCTAGACTTCTGTGACAGTACTCACTCAGGCGCAGGTGGCACCGGCTCCATCTTGTTCTTCTTTCCCAAGGAAACAGTGTCTCCCATTTCACAAGGTTTGTGTAATTTCAGTCTTAGGAAGATAAACCAAACCATGCTGTCAGTCAAGGGTATTGCCTTCTGACTTCCCCACCCCTTCTGCACCCCCATTTCTTTCTCTCTTCCTCCCTCTTTTCCTCCCTCTCACCCTCTCTCCCTCAGCCTTCCTTCCCTCCCCCTCTTTTTTTCACAGCCTTCTTTCTATCACCCTCTTACTCTACTTTGAGTATTGGCTCTTGGTTTCTAGTTCCTTCGCCCTCCACCCCCACTATAAATGAACTGTCTAAAGTTGAAGGAGTAACTGCCCGATGGCACACTTCCTCTTTGTGATGATTTCCGTTTTGCCCAGCTATCAGCTGAGCCCAGATAGAGCATATGCCCATACCACATCTTAACCATCAGGCCTGCAGCCCAGCCATGATAATACAGCTTGGGGCAAGAGTCCTAACACTGCCTTAAGAAAGCACAGAGCTGCTTTGTCAAGCGCTGATTCTTTAACTAATTCCTAAGACATAAACTACATGGAGATAAGGAGCTGTGTAGGAAAGCATGTCCTAAACGTCATTTGGAAATGGACCTTTCTCTACCACAAGTGAACCAGATTCCGTGGAATGTCTAACAGTGCATCAGATGTCCTTTGTAGAAAAAAAAAGAGACAGATAGTGCCTGCCCAGGCCTCACTAACACGACCTCAGGTAAATGAGGCTCTGAGACTCGCTCAGGAGTCTTGAATGTAGTCCTTAAGCCAGTGTTTCTCACCAGTTACTGTGACTCTTCATGAGTGGAGCTTTGATTTTATTTTGTCCCTCGTGCTGACGTCCCTGCATAGAAATATATTGTGGGGAGGGAGGGGGTGGGGGGATGGGAAATGAAAAGCAGGTTTTTATATCAGGACCTCTGTCATTATCGTGTAGAAAGTTCCCACGCTGAAATATTAATATGTCTGTGTCAAAAGATACAGGAAATTGCAACGTCTGTCTATATCGTTGACCCAGGATTGTAACCTAGTGGCAGTCACTGACGACATACTGTCTTCTGTCTTTATTTAGGAAAGGTAAAAGGCAAATAATCTAAATTGCTACGCCTCGTGTTTCAAATCAGACACATAGGCAAAAAAAAAAGTGCAGCAGAAGTGGCTGAGTGCACATGTTTATGCAAATCTCCATTCTGGTGTCCCCCTCCCTCTCCCCCACCCCAGCATCCCCTCAGAGAACTCAGCAGGACTCAGAGAGGAGATACTACAATACCTGGGTGTTTGTTTCCTGAGTCCCTTGGTCTTCCCTGTCCTGCAGTACTTGGTCACTGATGGAGTTACTTTCCATTTTAACCAGACAGAGAAAGGGTGGCCCTGCTAGAGCAGGCTGAAGTCCCAGTGAGCAACATATTAACTTCTCCATGCCCGACCCTCTCTAAGTGCAGCATCCAGAAAGTGGTTTGTGATACGGAATCCACTCCTGCGTTTCATGGTCATTCTGGGGAAAGCCTAGCATCAGCTCTAATGGCTGACTTAAGGGCTTGCCTGGCATGCACAGGGGCCTGGGTCCTACTCCCTAGCACGCACGCACACACACACACACACACACACATACACCCCCACCCCCACACACAACCACATACACACACACATACATACACACCCACCCACACACATACACACACACACACATACACACCCACCCCCACACACAACCACACACACACACACATACATACATACATACATACATACACACACACACACAAGCTTAGGTTAATTTTCTTTATTCTTCATTTCCTGATTTTATTCTGAAGTAGACATCTCCGTCAGACCAGCTGCAGGCAAGCCTGTGGGGTATTTCCTTGATTAATGGTTGATGTATGAGAGCCCAACCCACTGTGGGTGGGGCCATCCCTGGGCTGGTTTTCCTGGGTTCTATAAGAAAGCAGGCCGAGCAAGCCATGGAGAGCAAGCCAGTAAGCAGCACCCCTCCATGACCTCTGTGTCAGCTCCTGCCTCCAGGTTCCTGCTTTAGCTCCTGCCCTGACCCCTTTCTGTTCACAATAGAAGCTCTGAGAGGCTTCCTCTCTGTGTTGCTTTTGGTCGTGGTCCTGATCACCACAGTAAAAACCCTCACCAAGACCAGCAACAAGTACCCCTAACTTCAGGTCCCATTTTGTTGTTGTTTTGTTTTGTTTTTGTATTTTAATTGTTTCAGGATCAATCTGAATCCCTTTGCAATCCAGGTCTCCAGACTCAGAATCTTGGTCTTCTCCATTTTAGTTCCTGAGTCAGGAACCCAAATTCCAGTCAGCAGAGCACCACAAAACATCCCAAAACAGCCTACACAGGGATGCAAACATCACAGACGGTTAAAGCAAGTAGCAAGCCCCAACCAAACACAGGCATGCCTCTCAGTGTGCTATGAGCCCCAGACTCTGTCTCTAAGGTCTTGCATGCGCATCATACCAGTCTCCAATACATTCTTGTTTTTTTTCTGGAACCTTCTCGCCTGCTTAAATGATTGACGCCAACCCTCTTTGCCCAAATATTCTCCTCTGTCCCCCTGAACCCTAGGCTGGCTCTCCCTTGATATAATAATATCCTTAGGGACAAGACCTTAGCATGGTCATCATGGTATCTCTGCTGCTTGGCATCGAAGCCTGGCACCTAACAGATATTAAACGAGTATTTGCAAAAGAAATGGTAACGTTACAGGGAGAGGGGAGTTAGTCACTTTCCCATTTCTTTCTCTGACTTAAAAACCAGCACAAATGCTGTAGGCCAAAATACTTACAGGCCACCTGATTGACACCAAGTATTTGTTTGTATTTTAAATCCAGAACTGGGAGTATGGATTCTTTGGTGAGAAGCTAACGTTTGAAAGCAAAACAGAGCAAGTGTCACTCGTTAGCACTTCTGGACTATCTGAGTGGTTTTGATCTGTATCCTTGTTTTTCTGTTTGTTGTCTTTGAGATAGGATCTTGCTATGTAGCCCAGGCTGGCCTCGAATTTATACTCCTCCCCCAGTGTCCTATGTGGATGCCACATAGAGCTAGTTTAATTATTATTACCTTGGGGGATGCACATGCTTCGAAGTGCGAGCGCAGAGGTCAGAGGACGGCTTTGAGGAGTTAATTCTTTCCTTCCACTGTCTTAAGGCATTCCTGCCTCTCTGTGTACTCCGAGTTAGGTGTACAAACCTCTGGGCAATCCCCCTCTTTGCACCCCTGTCTCATTATAGTAAAATTAGGGTTACAGGTGTGTACCAACACTTCTAAATTTGGAGGCAGGGGTGGATTTCCAGGCTGAACCTCAAGTTTCCAGCCAGTGCACCTATTGAGCCATCTTCCTGGCCCTAACAGCCGTTTCTTGTGTATGTTTATTTGCTTGCTTGTGTATATTTAATTTAATGTGTATTTTACCTGTATGCATATCTGTATATGCAGTTCCTAGGGAGGCCAGAAGAGGGCATCAGATCCCTTAGAACTGGGGTTACAGACAGTTGTGAGCTGCCCTGTGAATGCTGGGAAACGAACCGGGGTCCTCTGGCTGCTCTTAACTGCAGAAGCAATCTGTCCAGCCTTCCTGTTTGCTAGTTTTTGATATTAAAATATTGTAGTTGTAGAGCTTTGAACTCTAGTGGAGAGGAAGGCCCTGTGCTGTTACCCTACCCTGACCCCCTTAACTGGGGTTGGGGGTTGGGGGAAGGTGCTGATCTCCGAACACGAAGTCTCAGAGTTCTGGAACTCTGTCCATGTGTGGAGTCTGTACTATGGTGAGGACCTTCTTCAGCCTATGCACTAAGTGTGGAGGAATGCGTGCACACAGCCAAAGAGTAAGTGGGAATTTCTCTGCACACAGACCCTTTCTGAAAGTGAGCAGAAAGCTCCCATTGGATTAGAAAACTCACAGCCAGCTTCAGAGTCAGTTTTGTGTGTCATTCCTTCATTCTGAATGGGACAAGAGCAAAGCCATCCAAAACAAAGGGACCGGTGAGCTGCTGAAGAGGAGGAGGGGCCAGTTGTTTCTGAACTCAGTGGGGACATGCAGTGGGGCCGCCAGGCTCCAGTGAGCCAGGGCTTCTTTGTAAGTGTCATGTTTAGGATTTTTATAGATGTCCCTCTCCTCCTACGAAAGGAGCTCCAGTTTGAGACCCAGTCTCCAAGGACATGATACTGAGTGAACTTAACTCTCTGGCATGGATGGAGTTCAGTGTTCTTTGGCAAACGATCAAAACAGCCTACACAGAGCATTTGCATAAGCGTTTGGAGGAGGGCTCTGCCTCTGTCTTACTTTCCGACAATGTGTCAGGAAGTGTTCTCTCTCCCGAGCGACCCATGCTCACGTGTTCACCTCGGCTGAACCAGAGGTTGAGAGGTTCGAGCTCCAGCCTTCAGCTCCCGTGCCGTGCTTGGAAAGGGGAGCCGCAGAGCCTTGCTGGAACTGGTTCAGAGCCTCCTTAGACCCCCAGCTTGTCCTTCCGTCTCATCGGATGGGTAGTGCTGGGTCTTAGGGGCTCCGTGGGAATGAATTGGCCAATGGGCAGAAAAAGCTCAACGACAAGTGAGTAAGCTATGGATGAAGTGACAGGGCGGGGTCAGCGAAGGCTTTTCTGATTAAAGCCAGACGCACAACCCACTGGACTAATATGCTTGCTTGCTTGCTTGCATTCAACCACTGTGGTTCCAAATTAGCCCCAAAGCGTCTCCTATGTAAGAAATCCCGATCCATTGTATGCTTTGACTTTGCAGTGCTGGGGATGGAACCAACTGCATGTTGGACAAGCACTCTACCACTGAGCCACACCCTAGGCCCTTCCAGAAGAAATCTATCCAAGGACTATTTTGGAATAATCATATAGCTATCGATTTAGACCCAAGTTTTGATAGTTTTCAGCTAACAGGTCACTAATCAATATAATTTGTGACTCTAACTTAAAAACCAAAGTTATGATCATTATATATACTTTTAAAGATTTATTTTTAATTTTTATCTCTACATGTAAATGTGTCTGCAAGGCAGATGTGTACAGCTGCCATCAGAGGTCAGAAGACGGTGTTGTGTGCCACCCCGTGTAGGAGCTGGGAGTGGAATGCAGGCTGTGGTTGCTTAGGCCTTTAATCCTAGCCCTGAGGATGCAGAGGCAGGAGGATCTCTGCAGATTAAAGGTCAGCCTGGGCTACAGAGTACATTTCAGGACAATCAGGGCTACACAGTGAAAACCTTTTTCAGAGGGAGGGGGCAGGGATAAAGAGTAGAGATGAGGAGGCAAAATGGAAAGAAATGTCTATATGTTGTTATGGGATGAGACTATGACACATCTGCTTCCAGGATAAGCCGAGAGACTGCTGGACTGGGTCAGCAGCAGTTGGAATCGTGTTGATCATAAGTAAAACCAATGCACTGCTTGCTATGCCGGATAAGGATAAGGGAGGGTTTTTAAACCTTTCTCTCGCAGAGTAGAACTCTATCTGTGATTATAGAGCCGAATGGTATAGAAAGGTTGTTGGTAATGTAAAGTAACTAACATTACCGGATAACTTGGAAGCATGTCTTTGGTTTTGAGTTTGGGGTACCCCCAGCCTTTCATAGACACAGGTCTGGCATCTGTGGGTTCAGCCAGCACAGGGTGCAGCCATCCTGCACTCTCTCTCTCTCTCTCTCTCTCTCTCTCTCTCTCTCTCTCGCACACACATACACAGTTACACTCACACACATACACACACATGCACTCACATGCACACACAGTCAACAGTCACACACAAACACTCAAGCACACGCATACACACGCATATGTGTGCGTGTGCACACACACACCCTCCTCTTCCCTTTCAGGTCCAGCTGCAGTCACTTCGGGTTAGCTCAACAGATGGACTTCCATGATGCTGGTATGTGAGGGTCACAGCTGTGGCTTTCTGTAGACTGATTAAATTTGTTTTATCCATGTGACATTCCGTGTCCCCCAGAGTAAATAACTAGAGTAAATAACTTCTTCATTTCTTCTGCTAACTGGTATAATCCATTCTTTTTTTTTTTTTAAATATTTATTTATTATATGTAAGTACATTGTAGCTGTCTTCAGACACTCCAGAAGAGGGGGTCAGATTTCGTTACGGATGGTTGTGAGCCACCATGTGGCTGCTGGGATTTGAACTCAGGACCTTTGGAAGAGCAGTCGGCACTCTTAACCGCTGAGCCATCTCACCAGCCCCGGTATAATCCATTCTTATATTCTCTCCCAGAACCATAATATCCCCTCAGTATGCTCAGATCTACCGGCCAGCCTTCCATCTCTTCTCAGCGCCTACCTGCCATAGTGAGATGCTGCTTCACAAGTCAGCCCACATGGCTCGTCACACCTCCAACAGGAACAGGACTTACATGTGCCGACTGCTCCATAAACTGCCTTTAAACCCAATAGACTTGCGATCATTACATGTATTATTCTCTTTTGAAATGGGCTTTCTCTATGTTACCCAGAGTAACTTAAAGCTCATAGCAGTCTCACACCATCCTCCTGCCTCACTCAGCCTCCCGAGGAGCTGGAACCACACACACACACGCACACACACACACACACATGTACACATGAGTCCAGATAGTAGTCTTTTTGGCCACACTGCTGTCCTGTGTGCCTCTGCGGGAGCTATCCTTCTGATTATGTCTTTTGTGACAGCAAAATTAGTATGCTTGTGGGTTTCTAGATTCTGCATCTCCCTGTGGAGCCCTGGCTGGTGTGAAACTCGCTGTATAGACCAGGCTGGCCTCAGAGACCCACAATGAGACTTTTGGCTCCTGAGTCCTAGGATTAAGACTATGTCTATCCATGTCTACACAACCACGTGGTGGGTGTTTAGCGGACGGGTGTTCTGTGGGTTTGTGCTGTGTGTGGAGCTCAGGCTGTCTGGTGAGTGGCGAGTATTTTTACCTGTGGGCCATCTCACTGGGCCTACAGTTTCCATCATTCCGAGAGCATGAATCCTTGTATATTTTTCTGAATATCCCTTACTCTGTGCAACTCTGATGTTTGTTCTTCTAGACTGAGATGGAAAACTATAGCCCACAAGCCAGATCTGTCTGCCCTGCCACCTGCTTTTATACAACCTGAAAGTTTTATGAAACCTAAACTTAAGTTTTGTATTTTGACTGTTTGGGTAAATCAGAATAATCATACTTTTTTTTTTCTTGAGACAGGGGTCTCACTATGTAACCCTGCGTGACCCAAAACTCACTCTCTAGACCAGGCTGGCTTTGAACTCACAGAGATCCACCTGCCTCCACCTCTGAGCGCTGGGATCAGAGGTGTGCACCGCCACATTCTGGAGCTCTTTTTCTTTACATTATCTTTTTCTTTGTAATTTTTTTGTTTAAATCAAACATTGATTATAAACCACAGTGGAGACGTGGTAGAAGGTATTTTCTGTCGGCATCTCAGCCAGGTGACTGGAATGACAATGGGAATTTGGGTACTTGAGAAGATGTTTTCCTGGGACTTAGAGTGGCATTTCAAAATTTCTTGTTGGTTTGCTGTAACACTTTAATTTTAATTATGGGTTGAAGGCTAAAGTCCTTCGTTTTCTCTTTAACATTTTTAAAATTAAAATAATACAGTAATGTACAATATAGAAAGTAGACAATCACAGTCAAATAAAAGTCACCAGTCTGGCCTGGCACAGTGGACAAACCTTTAATCCTACAATGTGTGGGATATCTGAGTTCAAGGCTAGCCTGGTCTACATAGATAATTCTGGGCTAATCAGGACCCATCTCAGGAAAAAAGAAAGAAGAAGTTACTAATCTAAAGGCTCCCCCAACACGTAGCCCTATCGTAGTCATCCTCACTCTGTGGAGTCTGTGCAGACTTTTTCTAGATTTCTCCCTATACCGTGTCCGAGGCGCGTGTCATCATTGGTTGGTTTGTGACCCAAGCTGACTCCGACCACCTGATCCTGTCCATTCTTTTGGAAAGCGATAGATACTGATCGGCTTGCATGAGTTTGTAGGTGTGAGCTGAGGGTCAGATGGTCACACCAGTGGCCTCTACGGAGGGGCGTCTACTGTGTCTTTCAGGTTCGGCATTACAACAAACCGTCGGTCCACACACCAGCGCCTGAGCCATGCTACACGCTTGCCCTCAACCCCACCAGCCCCTGCCGGGGCTTTTGCTCACAGAGTGCTGTCAGGAGGTCCTTGAACTCACTGCCGAGGGAAGTCCAGTCGCAGGAACCTCTGGCAGTCCTTGTGATGGAAAGAAAGCAGGGCTAGGATTTTTCAGCTCCAGAGTGAATTGATTGGATAACGTGGGTCGCGAAACTCCTCCTGCCTGAACCACCTCCTCCAAACACGGGCAGGTTGGCCAGCGTTGCCTGATGTCCTGTGGTTTTACTGTGGGTGATATGTGTGCAGAGAGGAAGAACTGTATGTCTATCTGTGTGTGTGTGTGTGTGTGTGTGTGTCTATTCATCTATCTATCTATCTATCTATATCTATCATCTATCTATATCTATCTACCTATTTATCTATCTATGTTCTATCAATCTGTCTATTTATATCTATTGTCCAACTGTCCATCTGTCTGTCTGTCTCTCTAGAGACAGGGTCTCACAATGCAACCTTGGTTGGCCTAAAATTCACTCTGTGGACCAGGCTGGCTTTGAACTCAGCAATCTGTCTGCCTCTGCTTCAGGGCACTGGGATTAAAGGTGTGGGTTAGCAACAGTAGCTTGAGCCATGCTTTTGTGGTTATTTGGTTGTTTTTTTTTTTTTTTAATTGTTGATTTGTTTTGTTTTGTGTGTTTGTTTGTTTCTTTGTTTTTTTTTTCAAGACAGGGTTTCTCTGTGTGTATCCTTGGCTATCCTGGAAAGTCACTCTGTAGATCAGGCTGGCCTTGAACTCCGCCTGCCTCTGCCTCCTGGGTGCTGGGATTAAAGGCATGTGCCAACACTGCCCGGCAAAATTTAAAACTAATGTCCCTGAAATCCCAGATAACATGGAAGTTCTGTGCCGATTATTTTTCTCTCAATTTACACATCATTTCCATGTGTGGTGTAGTTTGTTGTTGTTATTGTTATTGTTGTTGTTGTTTCTTGATTGGCCGTGTTTTAATTTCCAGTGTCTATCTGCATAGCACTTTGGAAAGATTGTTATTTTATCTTCTGCAGTGCTGGGGACCAAATCCAGGTTCTCATGTAGCTAGCTAGGTGCCCATGTTTACTTTCTCTTACTGTCACTAACACCGTGACCAGAAGCAATCCAGGGGAGTGAAGCACTGAGTTTCTCCTCGGTCACAGCCGATCATCTAAGCGAGGCAGGAGCTCAAGGCAGGAGCTTGGGAAGGCTGCCTGCTTCCTTGCTCCTGTAGCTTTCTGGTCTGGCCTGAGCCCACCATATAGAGGTGGCTCTACTGAAAAAGGGCTGTGTCTTCCTACATCCCTACATCGAGTAGCAATCAAGAAATGCCATACAGACATGCCCATAGTCTAGTCTGATGGAGGAAGTTCTGTACTTGAGGCTTCCTCATCCCAGGTGACTCTAGGTTTATGTCAAGTTGATAACTGAAGCTAACTGACAGGAGGTAAGGGCTGTTCCAGGAGCCTGCAGGCTTAAAGGATTTCTTAAATGAAAAAAAAAAAAAAAACTGTGGGGGGGGGACTGATTTTGCATTTGAGTTAATAAGCCCTTTGGACAATAACCTAGACACGGACTTGTGAATGACACATGCTCAGAGTGACAGATACAAAATGTGTGTGTGTGTGTGTGTGTGTGTGTGTGTGTGTGTGTGTGTCTAGGTGCTAGAAATTCAAATGTCACAGCTGGTTGGTTGATTTGCAAATTTCAGCCTTGGAAGAGCCTAGAACTTCCCTCTGAGCCTGGCTGTGGGTCCACCCCTGGCTGACTCATTGAGGAGCAAGCCTAGCAGCAGGAAGGTTTTGGCCAGTGCTCTGTGAAAGGGCAGAGATGACCGGGAAGGCAGCCTGGGTAAATACCCCCGGGCTGAGTCACCCAACAGAGCGTCTTTAACTCTGTCCAGTCGCTCGCTCACTCGCTGGCTTGCTCGCTGTGTGATCTGGCCACTTTCATCTAGAGCTTTGGTTTTCGTTTCCCTAAATTCCAGCCCCAGATGACTGGGCTGTAGAGTCATTCCTGTCCTGTCAACTCAGCCGTGGAAGGGTTTTCTTCAGCCCAGCTTAGCAGTTGCTGTTGACCCAAACCTGGAAGTGAAACCCGGCGGCAGGGCAGCCTCCCTCCCCTTCCCCTCTGCAGCGCCTCGCCCTGCCTCCTAGTTTCCAGGCAGGAGGCTGCAGAGCTGTCTCAGTGCGCCAAGGGCCCAGGTCAGATTCCCACCACCTACATAGCACCTCACAACCATCTGGACCCCTAGTCGTGGAAGATCTGGAGCCCTCCTCTGGCTTCTGTGGGTACCAGGCATGCACATGGCTCACAGACAGACAGGGAAAACCATCCATATGCATAAAATAATTAAATCTAAAAGTAAGTTTAATTTATATGTGAGTTTTATCTGATGTCTTGTTTGCTTATGCTGTTTATTTAGTGTAGGGGTGGTGGGGGGGGGACGTGTGCCGTGGCACACCTGTGGCGGGCTGAGGACAACTTGCCCGGATCAGTTCTCTCCTTCCAGCACGTCTTGAGGATCAAACCCAGGTCACCGGGTTTGCTAACAAGTGCCTTTACCAGCTGCGTCATCTCTGGCCCTGTTCATGAGTTTCAAAGTCCTACTCTTATGTACCCTTGGTCTCTCAGCCTTCCTGCCTACACCTCCCAACCCTGGGATTACAGGGCTGTGCAGCCACTTCCCGTTTCTGTGGGGCTGAGGAGAAAAACCCCTTCGTGCGTGCGTGCGCGCGCGCGCGCGTGTGTGTGTGTGTGTGTGTGTGTGTGTGTGTGTGTGTGCGCGCGTGTGTGCGCGCGTGTGTGCGTGTTAAAGCAGTCATTCTCCTGACTGAGCTACACCCCTGACCCTACAGTGTGTGTTAGTTTCTCTAAGGACTCACTTATCCTTGCTCTTTTCCTCTCTTTTCCTGTTTTCAGCATCCTTTCCCTTCTTACAGGACAGCCTACCTCTCTCCCTCCCTCCCTCCCTCCCTGCCACACACATCCCAGCTTCAAGTTCCCTGCAGATTTAATGCAGGGGTAGCAGGGTGCCTCAGAAGGTCACACCTCGGGTTTGTTGTGTGAGGTGGTGATACTACAGGCCCCTGTGGAGACAGGCGTTACTCCACAGCCCAAAATAAAGTGGAGTGTGCAAGCTTGTGACACAAGCCGTGAGAGACAAGGAAAAAAAAAAAAACCTCCCGGGGTGAGACTCCAGTCGGGCTAGCTCAGTGATGTCTGGGACAATTAATTAACCCCTGAAGCTTCTGTCTCGTTTCTGCATTTGCAAGTCACACCAGAACGAGAAACTGAATAATTCGATTATAAAACGTGTGGGTCACAGCACTTGTTGAATTGGGTTCCTTGATGGTCACTGTTGATTGTCGACTTGACAGGATCTAGGATCACCCAGGAGGTGGGTCTCTGGACATATATGTGGGGGGATCACCTTGGTCGTGGTCACTGAGGTGGGAAGACCTGTGCAATGTGTGTGGGAGACACGTGCACTGCAGGCATAAGGAAGACGTGTGCACCGTGGATCACTGTCCTCCGACTGCAAACATCTGTGGCCAGCTGCCCCAAGCTCCCTGCCTCCACCTCTCCCCCATCCCCCCCCCCACAAGACGAACTGTGACCTGGAACTGTGAGCTAACACAAACCCTTTCTCCATTAAGCAGCTCCTGCCAAAGTGTTTTTTATCACAGCAACAGAGAAAAAGAAAAAAAGCCAACACCGCTATTGAACCATACACCTTAGTGTTTTTCTCACGAGCCAAGGCCTCGACCTGCTGAGGCTGGCCTTGAACTCCCCGATCTTCTGCTTCTTCCTCCCAAGTGCTGGAACTACAGGCACGAATCGCTGGGCCTAGCTAACCCTAAACCCTTAACACATGCGTCATTCTGAGAAATCGTCCCCTCACTACCATCTGTTCCACCGTCCCAGGAGCAATACCTTACTTTGTTGTAGTTGCATGAGGCAAGGCTGGCCATAGATTACAGAAACAATATATGTGACCTTTGCACTCCAAAGGTCATGACACAGCTGTACCGTTTCTCCCAACCCCTCTTTTCCTTCTTCCTCTGCCCCCCATTGTGAAGTATTAGGGACTGAACAAGGACCCTGTTTGTACGGGGCACGTGCTATACTGAGCTCCAGCCCACAGTGCTGAATCTTGAAAGCCATATTGTTGCAGAATTTAACTGTATTTCCTCACAAGCGTCTCTGGAGAGTGCTGCTAGTGGGGATTGACTCTAGAGCTTCCAGCCTGCTGGGCTTTACAGCTGAGCTGCATCCCCAGACTGTTTCCATGGACTTCCATGCTGTAAATGTCGAGTTAAAAGAGTTAAAGTACTATGTTTCTAAAGAACGTTTTTAAATTTATATATATATATATATATATGTATATATACACATATATATGTATGTATGTGTATACATATACATAGCAAAGTTAAAAACAAATAAACAGGGGCTGGAGAGATGGCTCAGCAGTTAAGAGCACTGACTGCTCTTCTGAAGGTCCTGAGATCAAATCCCAGCAACCACATGGTGGCTCACAAACATCCGTAATGAGATCTGATGCCCTCTTTTGGAGTGTCTGGAGACAGTGTACTCACCTATAATAAATAAATAAATCTTTAAAAACAAACAAACAAACACCCTTAGAGCAAATTATAGACATGAAAGATGGTCATATTAGCCATCAGTATTCTTGAAGAAGATAGTGAAAATATATTAAAAATATAAAATTAAAATAATTCTAGACATAAGAAAGAAGGCGAGGCTATAGTTTGAAAGGACCACAGTGTCCCGGCTGATATGTGTATAATGGAGACCAGAATGAAAGGACCACAGTGTCCCGGGTGATATGTGTATAATGGAGACCAGAATGAAAGGACCACAGTGTCCCGGGTGATATGTGTATAATGGAGACCAGAAGAGGGCATCAGATCCCCTGGAACTGGACTTGCAGGTGGCTGTGAGCCCACATGTGGGTTCTGGGAATTGAACCCAGGTCGTCTGGAAGCTCAGCCAGTGCTGTTAAGCGCTGAGCCATCTCTCCAGCCCTCTTCTCTCACTTCCCAGTACTTAATAACACTAGGCCTTCCTTGGGTCTTTTTCATCTCATCCGCTTGATTTGTCCTTAGCAATAATTTTTATTTAAAGCATCTTGAGCAAATGGTGAAATTATAATACTCATGAAAACATATTTTGATGAAAAACAATAACTTTGAGCCAGTAGATTCAAGTATTAATGAAAAAATATTAATTTTTTTAAAAAAGACATGGGGCTAGTCTTTCAGATGCAAATATTCCAAACTTGCCTTTGAGTCTTTTTTATCTTGGTACTAAAGAGTTTATTTTTAGGATGTGTAACCCGGTAATTTAGGATATGTCTCAGTATTTAATTCTATGATAATTTCACTGGGGATACTGTGATCCTTTCAAACTTCACCTTTCTTATGTCTAGAATTACTTTAATTTTATCTTTTTAATATGTTTTCACTATCTTCAAGAATGCTGATGGTTAATATGACCATCTTCCATGTCTATAATCTCCTCTAAGGGTGTTTGTTTTTTTTCTTTGCTCAGTGCCTTCCGCCTCTTTTTCTTCAGAGATCGTATACTCAAGTCATTGTGCCCGTTCCAGGGTCACCTGCTCTCTGTTGTATTTCCCTGCAGAATTAACTCACTTCAGTTGTGAATTTGTCTTATTCTTTTATTAGTAGTAGTAAATCCTTCTCTTGGAAGTCAGCTCTCTTGACTTCCAGGTCACATTTCATTCCTGTTGTGGCTTCCCATATCACCATCGCCTGCTAGCCCTGCTGTGAGAGCCTGTCTCATATAGTTAATCGCAACAAGGAAAACAGCGGACAGCACCTCCTGGTGCAACTGCCCTCTGCCTTTGTTTCTGAAGTCTTCTCCTCTCATCAGTGTTTTCCTATTTGTGTTTTGTTGGAGTTCTAGACACCCCCCTCTGTAAAGAGCCACCACTGTGTCCTTCCTGTAATTACTCATGCCCTCGTGGAATCGGCTCTCCCCTGTCCTTCATGATCTCTGAGGGAAGGGCTCAAAGCTACACTTAAGCTAGGACTTGAGGCTATCAAGAAGGTTCCTCATTGTGTGGTTAAAAGCGGGAAACAACTTATTCGTGCGTTCTTCTAGCCTTTACATAAATAGAGATCTCATATTTTGCAGTTTTATTGTATTAATTTTGCAAAAAACAAAAAACCTCTTTTAATAGAATTCATCAATTATAGTGTACGAGTTTCTGTGTGAGATCTGTGAAGCACATTCGTGAGAGGCAGGCTCTGAGGATCTACGGGGCCTACGAAGATTTGTAGACAGAGCCAGCAGCCGTTGCTATGGCTGGCTGGGGGACACAAGTGCATATTATAAACTACCTTGTGCAGGGATGAGGTTCCAGTGCGGTGGGGCTTCCTGCCTTGAGGCTTCCCGTCTGCGCTCTGCCACTGTTGGCAGCTTTTCTTTCCTACGCTTTAAGTCCTCCCTCCCTGCTCTCCTACGTTAAAGGAGGAAAGGATGGCCAGCACCCAGTCAGACATGCTGCTTACGTTCCTAGGATGACTGACGGCAAAGCCTTCTGAGATCGCATAGGAAGATGCGCGTTACAAAAAGATAACAGAAGTGCATCCGAGGAAAACTCTGTGTGTGCACGCGTGGACATGTGTGTGAGTGTGTGTGTGTGTGAGAGAGAGAGAGAGTGTGTGTGTGTGTGTGTTGTTAGTAGTTGACCACAGGACCTTTTGCATGTGCTAAACAAGCACTCTACCTGCTAACCTAAGCCTCCAGCCCCAGATAATTCCTACATTGCTTTTTACTTTATTCTGTTTCCCCTAAATTCTCGTTAAAATGAGATAGCGATGGAGAGCAGATTGAACACTGAAACTTTAACCAGTCAAGGATACTCTCCAAGCTTTGCAACTTTGCTAGGATACACTCTTTAAGACATTTTTTTTTTTTATGTGTATGAGTTTTTGTCTACATCTATGTCAGTGCACAGTGAACATCCAGTGCCCGTAGAGGGCAGCAGAGGGGACGGGATCCCCTGAAACCGGAGTCTCAGGCGATCAGGGGCCACCATGGGAATGCTGAGAGCCAAACCCATGTCCTCTGCAAGGACAGCTAGCGCCCTTAACCACTGAACCATCTCTCCGGCCCACTGAGGCCCAGATTGACATGTTAAGGCCTCTGAAGCATCATGGCACTAAGGAGTTGGCACATCTGTGTGTCTGGGGATGTGCACGCCCCACGCTTCAGAAGGGTCTGTGCACGGCTCACTGAGTGTGAACAGCGTGCAGAGAACAGTGTTAGAGACAAGCGACATAGCAGAGAAGGAAGCAGCCAGGGGGGGGGAGGAGAGGATGACAATGGGCAGAACAGGTGACAGCTGGTATGGGCAGGTGGTGGCCACACACGGCCAAGAGGAAAGGAAAGCCACTTTCGCAGGCAAGAGGGAGGTGGATGGAAAGAATGGTGCTAAGAAATAAATGAAGGTGGCCGGTGAGCCTGTTCAGCTGCGGGTCATATACATGCCCGAGAGCCAGGTGCACCCATGTCTGTTTTGTGCCAGCTCTCCTGCTGCAGAGTTGTCATGTCAGGTCACCTGGGAAGAAAGTCTCAATGGGGGACTGTCCAGACAGGGTTGGCCTGTGGGATGGGATGGGGGTAGAGTTGTTGTTGTTGTTGTTGTTGTTGTTGTTGTTGTTGTTCTTCTTCTTCTTCTTCTTCTTCTTCTTCTTCTTCTTCTTCTTCTTCTTCTTCTTCTCCTTCTCCTTCTCCTTCTCCTTCTCCTTCTCCTC
>NC_034612.1:6995479-7035614 GCF_900095145.1 Mus pahari
TATATGAGTACACTGTCGCTGTCTTCAGACACACCAGAAGAGGGCATCGGATTCCTTTACAGATGGTTGTGAGCCACCATGTGGTTGCTGGGAATTGAACTCAGGACCATCTGAAAGAGCAGTGTTCCTAACCGCAGAGCGATCTCTCCAGCCCAGGGGTAGAGTTCTTAATTGAGTTAACAGAGGTGGGAAAGACACACCCCGAGTGTGGGTGGCCCTGGGCTGGGAGGAGAGAGAGATTGGCCCTCTCTGCTCTGGACTATGACCTGCAGCTTCAGGTTTCTGCCACCTGGGTTTTCCTGCCATGCTAGGCTCCAAGCGGGGCTTTGTATTCTGCCGAAATGTGTCTAAGCAATGCTCTGGCCATAGTGGCTGTGATCGGAGTGGATCCTGCCTCTTATAAGGAGATTAAAACAGTTGCAAGTGGTTAGATCCCCCAAACACTCCTGCAAACAAATTCCATGCTGGTATTCTAAGGAGAAAAGAGGTAGGGTTTTGAGCAGCTGTTGGGATAAGAACCGGATCCTCAGTGTGGTACAGCCAGGATAGAAGGTCTCCAAAGTGCTCAGTGGAGCAGCCTGCAGCCCAGTAGTTCTCAGTTTCTCAGTGTCAGATGCATTTCCTGGGATCAGTACTTCTAAGTCATCTTGGTGACATTGCAAGTTCAAGGCCAGCAGGGAGTCCAGGGGACCCTATTAAAAAAATTAGCTAAAATAAACTAAATTCATTAACAGCGTACCTGCTAGAGCCACCTGCATACCTAGCAATTGTTCTAGAACACCCGGACTCTCACTGGGTCATCCCTTCTCCTAACACCATCTAGCAATCTTTTTGTTAGTTGTACATGACGAACACTGAACTCTGTGTTCTGCCAGTCTTGGGTCAGAGAGATGGCTCGGCAATTAAGAATGCCTACTATTCTTACAGAAGACTCAGGTTCCATCCCCAGCACCCACAAAGCAGCTTAGACTTGTTTCCAGGTCCCGGGGATGCAGTGTCCTCGTCTGACCTTCTTGGGCACTGTGTGCATGTGGTGCGTACACACATGCACACACAGACAAAATACAGACAAAACACCACACACACACACACACACACACACAGAGTAAATAAAACTGGACAAGCTGCAGCACACTGGCACATGCCTACAGTCCTTAGGAGACTGGCAGAGATTCTCTTGACCCCCAGGGGTTCCAGGCAGCCCTCCTGGGAAACATAGCAGACCCCGTCACCATGACCTTACATTATGGAGAAATAACCCCCACGGCTCATTTCCAAGTTTGCCTACAAATGAGTTAGGGGAGTTTGTTTGTTTGATGGATGTTGTGTATTTGTTTCAGGGTCGGTTTGTTTCTGAGACAGGATCTTACGTAGTCCAGGCTGGCGTCAAATGCACTGCATAGGGAATGATGACCTTAAGTCCTGCCTACGCCTCCTCCGGAAGAGTTCTGTGGATCCTGCTGTGCTCCTCTTGCTGGGTTTTATGCGTGTGGTGCTGAGGATGGAGCTCAGGGTGCCCTGCATACAGAGCAGGCATCCTACCCATTAACCTGCATCCCCAGCCTTGCAGAGAAGGATTTGCTCAAGACTCTTGTCTCTTCCTAGCTCCATCACCAAAAGGGCAATTAATGGGTTGCCATGGCTTTCAAGCCTCACCCTGCCTGGTGGGACAGGAAATGTCTGTCAGCGCCATGCAGGGTGGACCTGGTGTCAGGTAGGCTGCCAGCAGGCAGGGTCTGCCAGGGCATTCCTTCTGCTCTGGGACATGCCCCAAGCGTTCAGACCACAGCAAGCCATCTTCCTGCAAAGAAATACCATCTTCTTCAAGCCCAGGCTGCAGCCTGAAGGGCATGTGCTGGGAGAGATAAGTTGAAGCGTTAGAAAAACTATAGTTTGAACAGTGTGTAATGGCACATGCTTGTAGTTCCAGTGCCAGGAACAGGATTGGTGCAAGCTCAAGGCTAGCCTACGCTACATAGGGGACCAGAAAGGGGCAGGGGGATTGGAGTTGGCGAGGAGGAGGAGGAGGAGGAGGAGGAGAAGAAGAAAAGGGAAACAAGAAAAGAAGGAACAAGGAAAAAAATTTTTTCTTGTTTTGTTTTTTTGCTTGGTTAGTTTGGTTTGGTTTTTCTATGGCTTGTTTTTGAGACAGGGTCTCACTGTGTAGCCCTGGCTGTCCTGGAACTTGCTATGTAGACCAGGCTGGCCTCGAACTCATAGAGATCCTCCTGCCTCTACCTCCTGAACACTGGGAGTAAATGTGAGCTCAAATACCATCAGCCCCAGATGTTGTGGTTGTTGTTTGTCTGTTTTTTAGGTATAGACTATCTATAAGCATGACATTGAACAGAAAGCAGCAAACACTACCATTTGTCATCAATAATCCAATAGACTCATGGGGGCGGGGGAGAGCGTAATTTGACATGTGACAGTCTTCTGCTTGAACTATTGCTCTTGCAATCCCGACAACCTCTAAAGGGTATCTGCGTAGTACTGGTGAGAAAATAGGCTGGGAGAGGTTAAAGGTTAAGTTACCTGACCTTCGCTGCATGCCAGAGGCAGAAGCCAAATTCAAGCCCAGGTAGGCTTGTGACTGAGCCAGCAACCTCGCCTGGCATGCTAGGCTACCGCCAAGAGTCAGCCAGAGGGATGTGCCGGTGCCAGAATCTTCTGGGCCACTCTGTCATTCATCCCGACCTGGGGCTCTTGACCTAATTCTTCCCCTTGCCAACACCTTCACTGTGTCTCCTGCTGCTCCCTGCAGAGAGTGGCTGTAGCCAGCCTGTAGGGCGAGGCTAGCGCCACCCGATCTCCTTCCCTGACCAGTGCACTGAGCCTTACTTGGTTCACACAGTTAGGAGAGGGTGGGGCAGAGGGTGATAATGGATACTTGCAAAAAAAATAAAGCATATGAAAATGTCTTTAAAGGTATTTCATGCTCACACGTGTCCATCACTTCACTTCTAGGGGATCCAACACTCTCTTTTTGCCTCTATGGGCACCAGACATGCACATGACACACACACACACACACACACACATATATGTAAGCAAATTAGACATAAAATCATTTCAAAACTTATTTATAAATAATGCCACTCAGTAAAAGTTAAAGGGGACAAGATGGAAACTAGTGCCGTAGGTGACCGTGTCTTTTTGTCCTGCTTCCAACTTTGAATATTCTGACAACTATTTATGGCTTAAAAAAAAAAAATGTGGGGCGTGGTGGTACACGCCTTTAATCCCAGCATTTGGGAGGCAGAGGCAGGCAGATTTCTGAGTTCGAGGCCAGCCTGGTCTACAGAGTGAGTTCCAGGACAGCCAGGACTATACAGAGAAACCCAGTCTCGAAAAAAATATATATACAATACATTTATTTATTTTCTGTGTATGCACGGGCGTGAGCTTCAAGCTCGTGGGGGTTGGGGTCAGAGGACAACTCTAGGGAGATGGCTCTGTCCTTCCACCATACGGGTCCTGAGGATTCAACTCAGGTCACCGGGCTTAGAGCAAGCAACTTTACCTGTGGCTCTCTCTGGTCCCTTCTAGGTTAATAACCACAGATTTACATAAAAAGATGTATTTTGCTCAATCCCCATTCGTGGACCACCCTTTGAGAGTTTTAAGCTTTGGGGGAGGGGTTTAGCTTCTTCAGTGAAAGGCCCTTACCACTTTGACAAACTCCCAGCTAAACCTTCATCATTAAATTTTCTCCACGGCAAACTCTACTATATGATAGGGTTTCTCGTTTACATTTCTCGTGTGCTCATCTGATTCACGCTGTCACTGGGTGTGTTTGCTTTGACATTTCCACCCAGCCCCCTTGCCGCTTTAATGTCGTCTGTGGTGACGGTGACATTGGTGGCCACCTTTAGTATTGTGTACTCATCTCAAATTTATGGAGCTCCACAGTAACTCAGGCAGGCTCCCATATTTAACCGATGCCTCGTGTGCCCACCAGGCCACTGACACAGGGGGCTGTTGAAGGACAGAGTTCAACAGCGGAATTCCGGGAGGGGAAAACTTGAGAAATACCCTTCAGGATATTAAAGGCTGCCCGTGTGGACACACACGAGCGCAGGCATTCCTAAGCACACTATAGGAAGGTTATTTGCAAAGCTTGTTTGCTGACAGTGCCCCTTAAGGTGGTTTTAGACCTCGGAGCATCATCCCCTAGGAGGGTTCTCTGGTGCATAGACCGTCTTAGAATTCTCTCTCTTCCCACGCGATACCCAGCTCAGACTTCTGCAGGTTACCCCTCAGGCAGCGGCAGGGACAGCAAGAGCCTCCCCCCTCACCCTCAACCCCCCCCCCCCGTGCCAAAAGCACAGTGGCTGGATTTGCTCTTGTGTGCCTTCCAGCTCTGAGCCTTTGGTCCCACTCCCAGACTCCAGTGTGCGCTCTTTGTTCCGATGACCCTCTCGTCTACATCTCTGAGTTCTCGAGGATTCATTACCGGTTCCTAATCAGCCAAGTGATCGCCTTGATTTCCTTTGATGAAGGCTTCCTGGCTGACATTCTAGATCAAGCACAAAAGCAATTCATACCTTGCCCACAGAAGCCCCAGCCTAGTAAGCAAGCCCTGCTCACACACTCACGAGGCTTTAATTGTAGGTTAGGGGACAGATTGGGAAGAACTACAAAACTATCCACCACCTCCCAATGCTTGGCAAGACAAGCTTGACCCTCTTCCCAAGGTATGCTGGGATACTCCATCAGTCCCAAGGCATGCTGGGATACCCCATCGGTCCCAAGGCATGCTGGGATAGCCCAGCTCCCAAAGCATGCCAGGACATCCATCAGAACCCTTTCCCCTCATTACACCTGGAGGTAAAACTTGAAGTTCTTTCCAAATAAGTTCAGTTTCAGCCAAACCAAATATGACTCTGTCAATAATTGAGAAAACATTGAGAAACCTTGAATACCTCAGAAAAAGTGTTTTCAAACTGATTTTGTGCCCTCTTTGGCCAACTGCATAAAATCTTTTTGTTGCTTTTTAAAGACGGCCACCGTATTTGAAAATCAAGATAGCACTTATGGGGTACGGAGGCCGTGGACACGCCCTGCGTTAAACTGAGAGACGTTTGTATGAACTGCTGGCCCTGTAAGGCTTTGGAAGATTATGGCATTTTGCATAATAAAAGGATCCTTTTATTTTTAAAAAAATCATCATTTTATTTTATGTGGATGGGTGTTTTACCTGCACATTTATCCATGCGCCTGTGGGTGCTAGGGACCACACCCACACTGTGGAAGAGCAGTCCGCACACCTAACTGCTGAACCATCTCTCCAGCCCCAGGATCCAGCTTATTCGTTGAACCTTTATGGTGTAATCATCCTTTCTGCTTCATCTTTCTCTCTCTTTTTTTTTTATTTTATGTTTCTTGTACCTTTTTTGCATGTCTACATATGTGCACGTCAAGGGTACGTGTGTTTGGGGCATGAGCATGCGTGCTTGAGAACGTGGAGACCTGGGGTTGACGACAGCAATCGCCATCAGTCCTCCTTCCATTTTATTCTATGAGGCAGGGTCTCTCAATCAAATTCAGAGCTCACCGATGTGGTTCGTTCCCTTAGCCAACATGCTCTGGGGATCGTCTGTCTCTGCCTTCCTAGGCTGGAGTTACAGATAAACGGACATGGCCACCCAGCTTTTATATATGAGCCCTGAGGATTCAAACTCCTTTTACTGTCTCTTCCACTTCCTCTCCTTCTCCCTACCCCTCTCCTGTTTTGTTTTGTTTTGCTTTGTTTTGTTTTGTTTTGTTTCAAGACAAGGTTTCTCTGTGTAACCCTGGCTGTCCTGGAACTCACTCTGGAGACCAGGCTGGCCTCGAACTCAGAAATCCGCCTGCCTCTGCCTCCCGAGTGCTGGGACTAAAGACATGCGCCACCACGCCCAGCTTCTGCCTTATTTTTTGAAACCGTCTCTCACTGAATGTGGAGCTCGGCGATTCAGATTAGCTAACTGACCAGAGAAGCCCAGGGACCTCAGCTTCCCCAACACTGGGGCTCTGGTGCGCTCTTCTTACACTTGCAGCTACACAGGCTCTCTGGGCCCTTCTGTTAAGTGCTGGTGTGATTATTTGGGGGCGGGGGGGTGTGGACATGTGTGTTTGTGTGGGTTTCTCCTGGCCTGCAGCAAGGGAGGTTCATGCTGGAGACCACATGACACGTGTACAATATGTACTACACATAACACTCACTATACCCTTCCTCGGGGGCCAAAAGCAGACACCTACATGACCCAGGACGGTTATGAGCAGCCCCTAGCCAGCCAGGCCAAGCCCACCATTCTCCATTTGTGCAGCAGACTTCTTGGTGTCTCAGAGAGGTGGGTGAGGGTCTCTAGGCTATAGTCACCTTCCATATTAGCCTGTAGATCCCAGCCCTCGGGGGGGGGGGAGGGAGGCTGGAGGGTCAGAATTTCAAGCTCATCCTTACTACATAGGGAATTCAAGTCCCGCTTGTGCTACATGAGACCAAAGGAAGAAAGAAAAAATAGTGTATGGAGAGTTGACAGTGTGGTGCGGTTGCCATTGTTTGGGGTTTTGTCACGGTTTGGCTTGATTTTCAGAGCTTAGGGCCTGACACATGCTAGGCACACACTCTATCAGTCTATCCCAGGCTAAGTTCACAGCATTAACAACTTTTAAGGAAACCAGCCACAGATAAAAGGAACCTGCTTTATATAGCCAGAGACCATGGCAGCAGTACCCACTGCTGGCTGGAGGGACTCGCTCATCCACTCAACACTCATTCAGAACCGCTGACGCTCAAATACGCTGAAATAGCACTTGCAGACACATTTAGGTCAAGACTTTGTAGTTAATCTTCAGGTGTACTCTAATCTCATTTGTGGGTCATTCCTCCCCTCCAGTTACTGCGCAAGGACAAGTATATTATAAACATTTCCCTCTGCTTCAAAGAATATTTGTTCCTGATTCTTTGAATTATTGTGGTATATTTTTAGAGATTTTTTTTAAAAAAGTTTATGTGTGTGTATGTGTGTGTGTGTGTGTCTGTGAGCACAGTGTCCCCTCGAGTCCAGAAGAGGGCACCAGATCGCTGTGGAGCTGGAGTTACAGGTGATTGTGACCCACATGGGCCATGGGTTGTTGGGAACCGAACCCTGGGCCTGTCCAAGAGCAGGAAGAGCCCCTGACTGCTGCTTCATCTGTCCAGTGCTGGGATTTGGATCGGATCGGTGTTCTTTATTCTTCGGTGCTGGACACTGAGGCTGGTTGTGTGAACCAGCTCTAGTTGGCGGTGACACGTAGTGATGCTTCTGTGTCCTGCTGACTCAGTCTCTCAGGGCTCTGCCCATGGTGGTCAGCTGGGTCACACGGTGGTTCTTCTCTTACCATTTCCATGGTGGTTGTACCGATGCACACCGCCCCCTGCTTCCCACAGCCTCCCAGCACTCCTTGCTGTCTCCTTCCCTAACACCTGCCATTCTGCCTGGGGTGAGATGGATTCTTAATGCGTATCTGGCCACAGAGACAAGTGAAATGATGCTATTTGCTGGAAATTGGAGCGACTGGAAATCAGCATGTTAGGAAAAGTTAAGTGCAGAAAGACAAATATCATGCATTTTCTTTCTTTTGTGTATCCTGGAATTGTATATCAAGGCATAAAAATGTATATTTAAAATATGGACTTACATATGTAAACATGCACATTATTTATGTGCTTATATAATATACTGTATATGTATACTATATATGTTTACAAATGTACTCCAGGTTCATGGAGCTGCCTGCCCTCCCTGCTCCCATCTCCTGCTATTTCAAACTAATCTTACAATAAACATTTTAACTAGCCGGGCGTGGTGGCACACGCCTTTAATCCCAGCACTTGGGAGGCAGAGGCAGGTGAATTTCTGAGTTCGAGGCCAGCCTGGTCTACAAAGTGAGTTCCAGGATAGCCAGGGCTACACAGTGAAACCCTGTCTCAAAAAACAAAAACAAAAAACATTTTAACTGGGTCTGGATGCAAAGGTGACATACGGACAGTCAGGCAAGTACGGATCACATCTTGATCCATAATCATTACAAAGCAGAGAGACAGACACACACCGGAGATGGCATAAAACCTCAATGCCTCCCCCCAGGAACACACCTCCTTTATCAAGGCCACACCCCCTGGTCCTTCCCAAACAGTTCCAGGAACTCAAGACTGAGCACTCAAATACATAAACCTGTAGGGGAACGTTCTTGTCCTGACCACCATGGTGACATCACATGACCCTTTATATTCTCTGCCTGGCTTATTTAACTCACTACAGTGGCATCCGGGTGACGTCCGGCTCCATCCCCTCATGGCCAGTGATAGATCTCATGCTTTCAAATGGCTGAACATAGTCCTGTGTGTATAAGCGGCGTCTGCCCGAGCATTCGTGGGGCCAGGCACTTAGCTCCTTTCTCTGCTACCTGTGAACAGAGCTCCAACAAACAGGGATAGAATTGTCCAGGAGCCTTCCTACCTCTCGACATAATGGTTGTACTTATGTGCATTCCCACCCACATTGTGCCAGGAAGGCTCTCTTTCTTACAGATCCCTGCCAGCTCTTGTCATCTTTGTCTCTTTGATAATAGCCAGTCTTACCAGAGTGAAGTGACATCTCCGGGTGTTGATTTGCATTTCCCCCATGGCTCCCCCTGTGCTGGGTAGTTTCAAATGTGCGGTCTGCGCATCTGCATGGCTACTTTTGAGACTTGTCTATTTAATCTGTTGGACAATTCAGGTATTCTTTTTAAAGCCTTTTCCCCCTTTTTTTGGTTATTGGCTTAATTTATCACACATTGATTCATTCACTCAGCAAGCCTACTGAATGTCCCCTGTGTGTCCAGCACTGAGCGAGACTTTAGGGTCTCTGTAGCCCGAGACAGCCTATGCTCCAACACGGTACCTTGAACATGTCCTGGAGTTTTTAGTTTCATACTACAGGCACGAGGGTGGGAGCATGTTAAGATGTCTGTGTTCTATGCGTTTCAGCAGCAATGCTTCTCTAAGAATAGAAAACTTAGTGTGCTCATGAAGACACTGCAGTTTGTGACATGTGTCAATCTTGAGTGGGCCCAGGTCTTTCCGGGAGTGTCCATCACCCTTCTTGGTGCAACAGCAGGCACAGTTCACAGTGCACATGTCTGTGTTCAGTAGCCCAGCTGCATGGCATCACACCCTGCACTGAGGGCTACCGGAGACACTGTCAGCGTAAGCCTTTGGGTTTAAATTCATCTCTGGTCATTGAATGCACAGAAACTCCCCCCCCCCCCTTTACTGTTGACAGACTTTTCTATGACCTCCACATCCAATTGCATAGTCCCATCCTGGCAGCATAGCCCACAGGTCAAGAGGTCAGGCACCAGAGCTGGGAAGACAGCTCAGTGGATGGGAGCGCTTGCTCTGCAGGCACGTGGACCCATGTTCAAATCCCCACCACCCACGTAAAACGCTGGTTGAAACTTTGTGTGTCGGAGACAGGAGGAGCCCGAGAGTTTGCTGGCCAGTGAGGGACCCTAATGCAGAGGGTGACAGAAGCTACCTGACATCCTGCTCTGCCCCTACATGCAAGCTGCCCCCCCCCAACACACACACCTGTACACACTGTTTACGGTACTGTGTACTAGATTATAGACTGTCTCAGGGTACAGTCTAAAGCCTCGCTCAGTGCTGGACACACAGGTGACAGTATGCTTACTGAGTGAATGAATATGCATGATAAATTAAGCAAACCAAAAACAAGCTTTGAAAAGAATTAGGATTCTGTAAAAATTGTTGATTTTACACACACACACACACACACACACACACACACATATATATATATATATATATATATATATATATATGAATGTTAATCAAGTCTGAGGAACACAGGATGTATTATTATTATATTTTGCAATTGTTTAAAGCATTTATATTATGTGTTTGGTTCATATCATGTATTTGATAGCTAGATAGTTATATATCATTACATCACACAGTTTGGTTCAATCTATTAGACCAGTTTGGAATTTATAAGGCCAGATGAGCACCATTTTTGCACTGGTCTTAAATATTTTTAATTTCATTTATGTGTATGTGTATCTGTCTGTGCATCCCATGAGTGCAGTGCCCAGAGAGGCCAGAAGAGGGCATCAAATCCCAGAGAGCTGGAGTTAGATGTTGTGAGCCTCTTGATGTGGGTACTGAAAAGCAAACCTAGGTCCTATTCAAGAGCAGCCTGTGCTCTTAACCTCTGACCTGTCTCCCCAGCCCCCGGGTCTTGATTTAAAACCCACAGAGAGTAGCGTTTATTTTCTAAGCTCAAGTAGCATTGAGCTCATCCTGTCGAAATAGCAGACAGAGCCGGGCTATGGTGGCACACGCCTTTAATCCCAGCACTTGGAAGGCAGAGGCAGGCGGATTTCTGAGTTCGAGGCCAGCCTGGTCTACAGAGTAAGTTCCAGGACAGTCAGGGTTATACAGAAAAACCCTGTCTCGAAAAACCAAAAAAAAAAAAAAAAAAGTAAAATAAAAATAGCAGACAGTACACAGTTGCTCAATACCCAAGTGAAGGGACCCAGGGTGGAGGGGTGGCTGAATGGTTAGAACAATCGCTGCCCTTCCAGAGTTCCCGGGCTTGATTCCCAGCACCTACATTGCAGTTCAAAACCATCTGTGACTTCAGCTTCTGGGAATCGGATCTTCTACTGTCCTCTGCCGACAGTAACCACACACACATGATACACAGACAAACACAGGCAAAACGTCCATACACACAAAACATGTAAAGTTAAAAGCTCAAAGGAGCCTGGTTTCTGCCCTCTGCCTACCAACCCAATCAAACAGAACAAACAATAGTTTTGGGTTTTTTTTTTTCTTCTTTTAGGACAGAGACATAGATCTTAGTCTTAAGAAGGGACGAAGAGTCTTTGTCATCTAATTTAACGTCAGTTCACTCAGGAGTAGGCTAACGGTTATCTTTATTATGATAAATCAATAAACTCAGACACTCATGCCACACTTGTGAGGTGGCGCTCAGGTGACTGCCGTGTCCCTCCCCGGCTCTCAAACGCTGAGACACACAAGCGCCCTGGGCTATTTGATCTTGGTAGTGTAAAAAGTTAACTGTTGTCTAGTTTCATTGTCAAAATGTAAGGGCCATAAAAAGCCGTTTTCTTACCTCAGAGTAACGGTTAGTGGTGGCTGGCAGGCACAGCAGCTAGCCAGCTTTCGTAGCAGATGACTCCTGTCAGAGTCACGTCCACGTGTAGGCTGAGTGGCAGGCATGAGGCGCCACAACCCACCCTGCACTAGTTCCAACTTTCACAGAGCCCTGACTCCAGTTTGAACTTCCAAACCCTGTAGGCATATAGTTGTGTGAGAATTTTATATTCTTTTTTAAATGTTCATTTAAAATTATTCATACATGTACAACTGCATGTGAATATGTATATGGGAAAAGCTTACGATCCCCTGGAGCTAGAGTTAGAGGCAGTTGTGAAGCACCTAATGTGGGTGCTAAAAGCCAGACCCAGGTCCTCTGCGAGTGGCGTCCCTTAACCACTTAACCACTGAGTCACCTCTCTGGCCCTGTATTCTTTCCTCAAAGGTGCCCCCCAATTTCTCCACTGTGTGGGTCGAAGTACCGAATACAAGTATATACCAGGTGTTAGGAGATCCTCAGGAGACCACGTTACACAGGACCCAATCTCACGGGACACTAATAGCCCTCCAAAACATAGCAACTTGGGTTGCATGGAAGTTTGACCTGGGCATGTGGTTCTGGGCTAAGAAGTGAGGAATTCTGGAGTCTAGTTTGGAGGAAATACCTCTCTGTGGGCTTGAGGTGACAATTAAGTTCCCGAGACTCGGGAGAGAAGGAGAGGGCTGGGAGAGGAAGAGAAGAAGGAAGGTGGGTACTTTTCCAACACGAACCCTTCTGACTCTTCCTTCCTTGATGCTGAAGTTCTGTGGGGTTTGGGCTTTGCTGTCTCCTGGTTTGTCTGGGAATTGGTGTGATTAAAACATGGCAAAGCAATAGAGAGCCTCATGGAGATTGTGTCTAGTCTCCATATCTGGGGGTCACAGAGACTCTGTGCATCTTGTCTCCATTTCTGTTTCTTCTTTCTCCACAAGGTCTGTGAACAAGTCTGTGACTCTCTTCCCATTGTTGGAAGGCTCCATCTCTGAGGAACAAGAGTAAATGGTGTAATTTCAGTTGCTGTTGCTCTAAGCTGGATGAATGGTTCGGTTGACCCAAGCTCTCACGGCCCGAAAGGCAACATTCTTGGCACAATTCTCAGCCATTGCTGTCCGTGTGACATTTACACTCACAGAGGCTGAGATGGGAAGACAGTTTTATGCGTGTCACTTCAGCAAATGCTCAGAATAAAATCCACCTAGGGAAAAATAGTCCCAGTTTGGAGAGGAGGGTGGGTCTAGATTTTCATGTCTGGTTCTGAGCTGGACAAGAGGAGACTGGTATAGAGTTTCATGGATCCTTAGCTGTTTACCAAGACCAGAGAGCGCAACTAGTCTAGCCCCAGATATATACTCCAGAGAGCCCAGCTAATATAGCACTAGGTATATCCTCTCAGAAATGTGGGCAGAGATGACTGCAATGCCATTATTCACAGCAGCTGGCAGATAGACATGCCCTCACATGTTGGTCAGCTGAGCTGCTGACAGGCACCCCGAGGTATACTCTCACAATGGAACGTTACGTGGCATTTTCCCAGGCATGAGATACCAACTGATGTTACATGCTGGCCTATACCACATGAAAGAAACCAGCCCCAAGAGAGCACATATTGTATGACACATGTTCTATGAGGTTGTTCTCATGAACTCTCAGGAACCAGGAAATGGAAGGAGACAAAAGCTAGTTGGTGTTTGCCGAGTGTGGAGGGTGAGAGGGCAAAGGCTGTGGGTTTCTCCTTGCCGTGAAAGCAGTCTAAGAACGGCATTGTGGTGGTTGCACATCACCTGGGAAAACACCAAAACCTTCTGTAAGCAGATTGGATATGGGAGTTATATTTCAAGGAAGCAGCTTTTTAATACCGATAGCTTGAGGACACACAGTTCAACTAAGCAGTGAACTCAAACATATACCTTACTCTGTGGGCATGCTGGACACTCCGGGCAGTGTTTATCTGTTGATCTGAAGCAGAGTTAAAATTATAGGCTGGGTCTGAGGAGATGGCTCAGTCGGGAAAGGGCTTGTGTGTCCCTACAGAAAAGGCCAGGAGTGGTAGTATGTGACTGTAACCCCATTGTAATGGGGAGGAAGACAGGGGATCCATGGAGCTCACTGGCCACCCAGCCATGCCCCATCTGTGAGCCCCAGGGTCAGTGAGAAACCCTGTCTCAACAGACAGACAGACAGACAGACAGACAGACAGACAGACAGACAGAGATGGATGGATGGATGGATGGATGGATGGATGGATGGATGGATGGATGGGTGAGTGGGTGGGTGAGTGGATGGGTGTGAAATGATTGAGACACCCGACAGCGACCTCTGGCCTCCGCATGCGTGCATGTGCACACACATGTACACACACTCACATTAGTTTTATTCATTATCTCTCACACAGTGTTGTTAGGAATATCTTAGTTCCTGGCGCTGTCATCAGACTAGATTAGCAGGAGGGCATCGTAGCCATGGAGTTACTGATGGTTTAATGATTAACTGAAATTTGGTACCAAATACATGTAGGCTCTAGCTAATCTAAAACAAGCTACAGAAAGAATCTGAAGAAATAGCTGGGCGGTGGTGGTCCATGCCTTTAATCCCAGCAGCTCTCAGGAGCCAGAAGCAGAGGCAGGGAGGATCTCTGAGTTTGAGGCCAGCCTGTTCTACACAAAGAGTTCCAGGTCACCAAAGGAAACCCTACACAGAGAAACCCTGTCTCAAACAAACAAACAAACAAAAACAGAGTCAGGGAATAACTGGAATCATGAAACTGCGGTTCGTGAATGGAGGCACAAGATATCCTTGGAGAGGGGAGAACGGGTGGAAGTTGAGCCATTACTTCTAGTTCTTTATTTTAATTCCTGCAAGGCCCTGGGCCAACCCTGGTGGTTCACAACTTTAATCTCAGCACGCAGGACGCAAAGACAGGTGGATCTCTGTTAGTGTGAGGCCAGCCTGGTCTACATAGGGAGTTCCAGGCCAGCTAGGGCTACACAGTGGGACCCCTCCCCCCACGTCAACAAAAATAAAATAAAAAAAAAAAAAAAAAACGTACTCCAAGGCTGGGAGATGGCTCAAGGGGTAGAGCGTTTCTCACACAAGTATGAAGGCATGAGTTCAGACACCCAGAACCAAGCTCCGTTTCCAGCAGTGGAGTGCTGGTTGTGAGTGTCGGGGACCATCCTCCGAGCCTGACCCTGAGTAGTCACTAGGCAGTCTCTGAGGACAGTGCTTGGGGCGATGGCATAGACAAGTTTGAAGATGAGATTCTATGCAGGTGTCAGCTACATGTCAAAAGGACAAGCATGAAGAAGCAAGTATGGACATGGAGAAAGGAAAAAGCCAGTCGTTAACAGGAACTCTGAATGCTGTGTGCAAGTCTTTGTGGTAGGTCGGGTGCGTGTGGAGGCCACAGAACAACGGTGGCTATCATTCCACAGTACCAACCACCTTGGTTTTCAGTCCCTCGCTGACTGAGGGCTCACCAGTTCAGCTAGCCGGCCAGCAACCCACAGACATCCGACCTGCCTCAGCCTCCACAACATTGGCACTGAAAACCTACCACCACATCCAGGTTTATTTTGCTTTCTTTCCTTTTTCTGTTTTAAATGCATGCTCTGGGATAACTATCTCTCCAGCCCCTGAGTTGGGAATTTAAGAAGAAAAAAAAAAAAAGGTTCTAAATCTGTGTCCACATTCATCTCACATGAGTTGTGTTTTAACAATATAAAACTCATAGTTAGCATGGAAATGTGGGAGATGGTTACAGGCAAGCCTGGAAAGGGACGTGTTGGAACAGTATATCTCAGGACCGCGGGAGTCGACGACATTGATTACCATGTGCTGTCGGGTTAATGTCACATACCGTGCGTAGGGTTTCTTGTTATGCTCTTCTATGGGTTGTTTATTTATGTATTTATTTATTGTCATGGTTTTTCTTTCTTTGAGATTTATTTCTTCTTATTTTATGTGTACGGGTGTTCACCTACATACATGTCTGTGCATCATGTGTGTGCAGTGCCCATGGAGGCCAGAAGAGGGCGCCGTACCCCCTGGAACTGGAGTATGAGACAGTTTTGTGCCACTGCATGGGTGCTGGGGACCATCCTGGAGCCTTCTGGAAGGGCCCGGCACGCTTAACTGCTGAGCCATGTCTTTTAGCAGCCGGTGGGTCGTTTTGAGTTGTATGGCATAGCTATAGGTTCTGAGTCCACTGACATGGTCATCTCATGGGAATCCTGGAAGCCCCTGGAAGAAAGTTGGTTCTTTTATCTTTACCTTCCATGCTTGGCAATAAATGCTTTATGTTATTTTTCTGAATATTTATGTCTACTACGTCATTAGTTGTCGGTTTGATTTTATCAAGAGATAAAAGTCTCATTGGGTTGCACAGACAGGCCTTGGACTCCTGAGCTCCAGCCATCCCCAGTCCCCAGCCTGCAGAGTCACTGGGATCACAACTGTCGGCTCCCGTGTTCGGGTCTGTTCTCCTATAGTGATGTATCCTCCCCTCTGTCCACAGACGCATCCTAAGTGTGGAAGTGAGTAGAGACTGCTGCTACCATGCACCAGAGCCACTCCGTGGGGGCTGTGCCACACATCGAAAGGTACTGTGCTCCCTGACGCAGCTGCCTCCTGTAATATAGGAGTAAGTTGTGTTTCCTGGGCTTTCTGTGGTGAGATTTTACTACCTGCGTAAGAATATGACAGGTATATAAACACATGAATAAGAAGGTAGTGCATATACGGATGGAGAGACAGCTGGGAGTTAAGAACACGTGCTGATCTTGCATAAGACCTGAGATCAGTTCCCAGCACCCACATAGGACAGCTCCCAACCTACCAGTGACTCCAGCTCCAGGAGGCTCTGCGCCCTCTTCTGGCCTCCACTGGCACTGCGCCCACATGGACAAACCCATACCTAGCGCATGTACACATACTCAATTTACAAAATGAAATAAATGTTTTTAAAATGTTATATTATTGAAAGTGTTGGGGTTTTAGGCCTAAGGAGATGGCTCCGTTGGCATATTGCTTGCATTACAAACATGAAGTCCTCACTTTGATTCTCCCCCCCCCCCAGAACCCACATAAAAAAGCCAGGGGTGGTGGCACGGACCTGTCATCCCAGCACTGTGGAGACACCCTGGGGCTCACTAACCAGCCAGCCTCGCTGAGGTGATGAGGTCTGGATTCAGTATGAGACCGTGTCTCAAAAAGTAAGATGGAGAAGCAGTGGAAGAAAAGACCTCTGCTTTACCACCTGCTTCTACATATGTGTACGTGGCCAAGCACATGCCCACCCGTATGAACACATATACACATACACGTAAACACACACACACACTTCATCGTCTCTAGGGCCTCATCATGCCTGGTCTGACGAAGTTTTCTGTGGTAGCCGGTTCAGTGTGTGTGAGAGAATATCTCACGGTTAGCCCTTTCAGTGTGTGAGACAGTATCTCACGGTTAGGGTTGTGTGTCTGAGGAGTTACTGCTAAGCATCTCTCATGGGCCCCTTAGACATCTCCCTTGGTTAAGAGGCGCTCACTCAAATCTTTCACACACTTTTTTTTTTTTTTTTAATGAATTGTTGGTGCTGGAGAGATAATTCAAAAGTTAACCCTGGCCACAGGGCTGGAAAGATGGCTCAGCCGTTAAGAGCACTGACGGCTCTTCCAGAGGACCTGAGTTCAATTCCCTGCAACCACATGGTGGCTCACAACCATCTGTAATGGGATCCGATGCCCTCTTCTGGTGTGTCTGAAGACAGCTACAGTGTACTCATACAAATAAAATCAATCTTTAATAATAATAATAATAATAATTAATAATAATAATAAAAAGAGCACTGGCCGCTCTTGCAGAAGACTTGGGTTCAGTTCCCAGCAGCCACATGTAACTCTAGCTCCTGGGGAGCCAATGCCCTCTTTTGGCCTCTTCAGGCACCAGGCATGAACATGGTACACAGGCATACATATGGGCAGAGCACTCCCACACATAAAACAAAATAAAAAATCAAAATTGAATTGCTAGTGGGTTTTGACAGGTCTTTATAATTTTGTTTACAAGTGAGATGTGTTTTTGCGCAGGTTTTTATGTGGTGTTGTTCCTTCATGCCGTAACAAGTCTCTAGAACCACAGACTTGTCCGATTTGGATGAAGTCTAATGTAGAGTCTACCTTCTGTGGACCGCACGTTTGTTTCTGACCTGAGGGCAGTGCAGCCTTCACTTCTCTTTTGAATGATAACGCTTTTCCTCTTTTCTGGGACTCGTATATGGGCTGGAGTTGCTATTGAAGCCCGGATGTTTATTTGTGGGGAAAATCTTATATTTCAATATTTAAAATATGCTGTCATATTTATGTATTCCACGTGTGTCTCTGCACCAGCATGCCACCGTGCACGTGTGGAGGCCAAAGACTGACTGCAGGAGTTATTTTCTCTTCTTCCACCCTGTGGCTTGGAGGGGTTAACCTCAGGTCAGGAGGCAGCACCTTTATACACTGAGCCACCGCACCAGCCCAAACTTCAGTTATTTTATTTCAGATCTTTTTTTTCATGACCAGTGATGATCTGTAGCTGACCATTTCTTCCAAGTCCTTTCTTTGTACAACGTTGTTTTTAGTTACCCCAATGGCAGGCGATGTCTCCTCTCTCCTTCCTGATTAGTCATTTGTTTCTTCTGTCTTTTTTTTTTTTTTAATTAACAAATCAGTTTGACGTGAGATTAATAAATTTAGTTCTTTTTCTAAAAGAACTTCGCTTCATGTTGTTGTTTTTTTTCATTTTTCTATCATTTTTATTTCAATGATGTTTCTCTTTAACCTTCATTATTTCCTCTGCCCATTCACAAAAAAAAAAAAAAAAAGTGACTTTTTAAAGAAATAAACAGACAATGCGAGCTGAGGTGACCGACTTGAACTCTCCTCACTTTCTATGCCTTATATTCCCTGTAAGGTCAGCAGCATAATATGGTTTGGATGCATTGTGCCCACCTTTGCTTTTCCCTTTACATTAATTTGATTGCTTCTCTTTTGAGACAGAGTCTCGCTCTGTAGCCCAGGCTGGTGTCACACTCACAATGACCCTGCACCCAGCCCCCGCCCCCATTTCAGAAGCTGAGGCACTGAGGTTACAGGCCCCGCCCCTTGCCCCCGCTCCACCCCTCCATGCTTGCATTTTCAGTCCACTCAAAGTGGGTTCTTATATTTATATCTCCATTTGCTCTTCAACCCAGGGATTATCTTTTTAAGATTTTTTTTTTTTAATGTGTATGGGTGTTTTGCCTGTGTGTGTACCTGGGTGCTGTGTGTGTGCCTGGCACCCACAGAGGTCAAGAGAGGGCATCAGGTCCCCCGGAACTGGCATTACAAATGGGTGTAACTTGTCATGTGTGTGCTGGAAACTGAACAGAGGTCCTCTGCTAGAGCAGCAGGCTCTTAACCACGGAGCCATCTCTCCAGCCCCATAGTTGTCTTTTTAAAAATGATTTCAATAGAATATATTTATTCTTTGACAGTTTCAAACGTGTAAACAGGGCATCTTAACCTATGCACCCCCATTGAGTTAGTGTTTAACCACATGTTTTAAGGCCCTGTTCAGAGGAACATAAACACTTGGTATCATGATGTTCTCTAATGGGTCCACGCCATAGCATTATCAGTATCATCAATGCCCGTCCTTCACTGTCAGTAGTAACCTGCTTTGAAATCTGCTCATGGTAACAGTGGACTTTGTTTACAGAGGGACACGTCCTTCTGTGTCCCTTGACTCACAGCTCATCTCTGTCTCCCTATTTGAAGCATGTATATACACGTGTGCATGCATGTTTAGTGTTTATGTATGATTTGTGCATACATGTGGCCCGTGCTGAAATGATGCTGTTGGCATAGCCTTTCAGCCCGGCGTGGCCTCTTTATAACAGTATGCTCCAGGCTCTCTTCCTCCAGGCTTTGAGCTGCCACACTCTCCACAGCTCACACTGCATTGTGAGGTTGGTGTAAATGATCGACTGTCCGTTAAAGACATTTACACAGTGGGAACCTCGCAGCTCACCACCCAGCTCCCACTTGCATTCCCGTTGATCCTTTGCACACGCCGCCCCGTACCTCTCTAGTGTGATGGCTCCCTTCCGGTCTGAAGGACTCCCCTCAGCACCCCCTACAGTGTGAACAAAGAGGCCCTGCATTCCTTCAGCTTCACCTAAGTCCTGACGCCTTTGTTCTGCCTTCACTCTTCAAAGGTATTTTCATTGGCTATAGAACTTTGAGTTTGGCTTTTTTTCTTTTGGCACTTTAAGAAAAGTGTTCAATTGTCTTCTCCATTATAATATTTATGGCTAGGAGGTCTGCTGAGTCTGCTGTCTCCCTTCTCCTGCTTCCTTTACAAAGAATGTCTCCATTATCCCTGGACTGTTTGTCTCCATCCTCTCTGTTGCTGTGATAAAAATGTCCTGACAAAAGGCAACTCCAGGGAGAGACAGGGCATTCCGGCTCACAGTTCAAGGCTACAGGGTGTAGGGGGCAGGGAAGTCAAGAGCAGGGATGGATAGATGCTCATGCTTAGCTCACTTCTAGCCCGGGATCCCAGCCTAGGGAATGGTTCTGCCCACAGTGGGCGGTCCCCACACCTCCGTTAATCTAGACAAGATAATCCCTCCAGAATGCCTCAAGCCTGCCCTCCTTCCCCATCTCCCAGGAGACCTGGAGCCTATCACATTGACAGTTGAGATTAGCCATCACTCTACTTTTATGACTTTATCAATTTGTTTTTAATATTTATTTCTATATGAAAATGGGGGGGGTTGCCCAGCAAGTATGTCTGTATACTGTGTGAGTGCCCAGTGCCTGGGGTTCCCATAGAGGCCAAAAGAGGTTGTTGGATATCCTAAAACCGGAGTTACTCATGGTTGTGAATGCTAGGAATTGAACCTTGGTCCTCTGGAAGTACAACTAGTGCTTTTAACCCAAGTCATTTCTCTAGCACACATTTTGGACACTTTTTTTGTAATATGCTTGCTGTAATTTCCTTCATGTGTCTTGTTCCTGACTTTTTATAGACACCCGCAAATCCCAGAGTTTCTAATCCTCACCAGATTTGCAAATGCTCCCCACGTTATTTCTTCAAAGAAATATCTAATTTTTTATTTTACTTTTTCTGTTACGTATTTATTTTATGTGTATGAGTGTTTTGCCTGCGTGTATGTGCATGCCCTCTGCGCGTGCCTGGTGCCTACAGGGTCCAGAAGATCCCCTGGAACTGGAATTAGTTGTGAACAGACATGTAGGTGCTAGGGATCGAACCCAGATCCTCTGAAGAGCACCCAACGCTCTTAACCGCTGAGCCACCTCTCTGGACCTGTCTTAACGCATCCTTTCTCTCCTTTACAGATGCCTGGCTGCTTGGAGGTTTCCCTGGCTGAGTGATTCTCAGCTGTGTCTGCTTGATTGCTTCCTTCCTTCCTCCCTTCCTTCCGTTCATCTTTTTCTACTTTCTATGTGAGTTTCATATATTCATTCAAACACACTCACTAATTTTTTTTTCCACATCCCATCCCATGCACCATGTTTTTATCCCAGACATTGTATTTCCTTTCCCGATGCAGGCCGAGTTTGCGTCTCTTACGGCTTGTCTGTCTCTGCTCTATGTGCCCCTTACTCCCTCTGAGTTTAACCCCGAGCGAGCTTCAGTCACGTGTTTACTGACCTTGCACTGTCTCAAGTTCAAGGCCAGCGTGGGCTACAGAGTGAGTCCTTTTGGGTGGCCCTGTCCTGGGCTAACATGGCTTTCTCACTGCCAGTATACAGTACAGACTTGAGGGGTGGGGCACCGTGGGTCCCCACCCCCTCTGAACTGTTCCCTTCTATTCCAGCTGTGCCAGGTGAACTCTTAGCCACCAGGGTCACCTCAGACTCTTATGGTTCTCACTCGCTATCACAGGGTCCACTCACGTCTGCACTGCCCTGCACCTATCCTGGGTGGATCCCGGGGGCTCCTGGGGCTTGCCTCTGCTTCTCGTGGGCCAGGGGATCTTTGCCCTTTGCCTGCCGGCCACTGTCTTCAAGTGCCATCCTATGGGCATTGCATCTGATGCTTCGATTGTTTCAGATGACAGGAAATAAATAAATCAAGTGCCCATTTCTCCATCTTGGCTGGAACCAGAAATCTCCTCGTTCTATTTTTGAACTTATTAATTATGGGTAGTCAAGCTTATTGATTCAGCGTACGGCGTCTGCTCTGCCGTGGTGCTTAGTAATTAAATGTTCGCTCGTCATTTATTCTGGGAGATTTGGGTTTTTTTTTTTAAATCTCTCTCTCTCTCTCTCTCTCTCTCTCTCTCTCTCTCTCTCTCTCTCTCAACATTTAAACATCTATCTCTTTAAATAACCATTTTGGTCTATAATATGACAGAATAATCTCCGTTTTCTCAAAAATGATCGTTAGTAACTTAGCTTAATTCCTAATGGAAGCCACTGTATTCAGAAATTCAAAATGCACTTCACCAGTTGAATTTCAGTCACTAGATCCTCATTTTTCTAAAAGGGAATCTCCTCTACCCCCGACATGTGTGGTCTCCAGAAAGGCCTCCCTGGTTTACTCCGGGACTCCTTCTGTTTGCAGAACAAGGAAGGAGACCCACCTTCTGCTGCCCTCCGTGCCCTCAGCTACCTTACTGCCAGGCGCCTGCGTTCGAGACACTTTCCCCAACTGTATTGACTTGTCAGCTTCGTACTTGATGGTCAGCATCCGAAGAACAGCGGGACAGTTGCCCAGGGCAACGGGCGCAGCGAGGGCAAGGCAGACGCCCTCTTCCTGTACCGAGCCTTTGGTGGCGCCCTGTTCTGCACAGCAGAGAGACCAGATGTCTTAGTGTTGTTCTAAAGGCTTTCTGTTGGCTTAAGCATCACTATTTCTGCCCCCAACTCTCCCACACATCCATTTTAAGTGAACTACATTTATTTTCCCTAGGAAGGCGGGGCTTTTGACTTATAAGTTAAAACAAAAAAACAGGCCAGACCAGTCTTCTATACACTTACATTGAGAGACATTTCCCTACCGTTTGTAACAACAGCCTGAACCCTTGTCTTTTGGGTGTCTGTTGTTCCATTTGACTGAAAGTCCTGTGTAAAGATAGAGAGGGACACAGGTTCTGACCCTAACACCAGGCCCAATACAGTGCTGTGACAGTCCTCAGCATGCAGTACAGACTTACTACATGAAGGAATGAAGCTAGCCAGCGGCTGGATGGCTAGGTTGTGGTCACCTACCTATGCTAATAACTCAAGGAAACTGAATTCGTAAAGTCAACACCCACCGCCATCACGTCACATGAGGAAATATATCTACCAACACTGCCATCTTTGCTTCTTCAGCTGGTGACCTTTTAACATTCTAGAATATCATATATTGAAGAAAAATAGATTTATTGACTAATTGCTAAATATGTCACCTGGTTTGTCAGGAGGTCAAGGAAGAAACACGGTCTATACTTATAATTAGTTCAAGCAGAAGTAAGTGCTGTGTATGCAGCAAAGGCTACTTAGAATGAAAATAAAATAAGAGGAAAAATAACATCCCAAAATGTTTTCAATAGTTAAGGGAAAGTATTGACTCAACACAGAATGAATTCATGTGCCAACTGATAGGTCAACACACAGACAAGTCAAAGGGCATCCTGGTCACGTGAGCTCCTGGCTGCAAAACATCACATGCCAGCCAGTCCAGAGCACAGACCTTTCCATCCCATCTCAGGAACCACGGGCTCTGCCCTTCAGCATTACACAGGCTCTGCCCTTCAGGATTACACGGGCATGCATCCGTCAGTCCACGTCAGGAACCACGGGCTCTGCCCTTCAGGATTACACAGGCATGCATCCGTCAGTCCACGTCAGGAACCACTGGCTCTGCCCTTCAGGATTACATGGGCATGCATCCTTCAGTCCACGTCAGGAACCACGGGCTCTGCCCTTCAGGATTACACGGGCATACATCCTGTCAGTCCACGTCAGGAACCACGGGCTCTGCCCTTCAGGATTACATGGTCATGCATCCNTCAGTCCACGTCAGGAACCACTGGCTCTGCCCTTCAGGATTACACGGGCATGCATCCCCTCAGTCCACGTCAGGAACCACGGGCTCTGCCCTTCAGGATTACACGGGCATGCATCCCCTCAGTCCACGTCAGGAACCACGGGCTCTGCCCTTCAGGATTACACGGGCATGCATCCCCTCAGTCCATGTTAGAGTTTCCAGCATCCTGATGGGGGAGCTGCCTCCCTGACTAGTCCCTGGCCTCACCCTCCTGGGAATCCTCCATACATGAAATCATCTCTCTTGCTGGCTCTGTTCACTTAACACAATGCTTGCAAGATCCACTCACACTGGAGCATCGACCGTTACAAGATCCACCCACACTAGAGTGGAGATTGTTACTTTCTTCATTTTTGTCTTTTTGAGACAGTTTCATGAAGCCCACCCTGCCCTCAAACTCGCTGTATGACCAAGGTTGGCTGAGCTCACAGTCCACCAGCTTCCACACAGCACATGCTGGGACTGCGGGCACACCCCATCACACCCGGCCCTTCATTTCTCCTCTATAGCTGTTGTATTCCATTGTGTGCGTAGACCACATTTTCTTCACTCACCAGTTACCCAGTGTAGAGGTTATACCTGCAGTCTGGCAATTAGGGGTAATGTCACTTGGAAAGCTGTGTGAGCTTGTGATGTGAATGTCTTTCCCTTTCTTTGGGGTATGTACCTGACAGTGTTATTCCTTATTTTTCCCGTGTGTGTGTGTGTGTGTGTGTGCGTGTGCACGCGTGTGTGTGTGTGTGTGCGCGCGTGCACGTGTGTGTGTGTGTGTGCGTGTGTGTGTGTGCGCGGGCGTGTGTGTGTGTGTGTGTGTGTGTGTGTGTGCATGCATGCATGCTTGAAAAAGCCAGATAGGATCCCCCAAAGCTGGAGTGGTTGTGAGCCCTGTGGCAGGGCTCTAGGAAGAGAACTCTGGTCCTTTGGAAGCGCAACATGTGCTAACCACTGACCCATCCCCTCTAGTCTCATGGTGCGAATTCCTGAGGCAATGCTAACTCCAGGTTCTGGGTTTTAGTGGGTGTTTTTTTTTGCTGATGGTGATGGGTCTGTCTGTCTGTCTGTCTGTCTGTCTGTTAATGAACTCTCCTTCTCAAGCTGTCTGCACCACTCTGCGTTCCTATCTGCAGGTTCAGAGAGTCTCCCTCCTTCCCCCATCGCCCAGTGCCTGTCTGCTTTCATACCTGTCCTAGAGAACATGAAATGGTCTGGCTGCGGGTTTTGATTTTCGTTTCTGATGAAGACGGCAAGCTTCAAAATATATTTTCATAGTCATTTGTGTGTCTGCATTTTCGTAAAGGAGGGTTTACTTAAGTCCCGTGCCAATTCTCAATTTTGGGTTTCTTGTCCTTTCACTGTGTGGAGTTGTAAGAGGAAAGTTTTCTTTAGGTTATTACTTTTATCTGTTTGGGGCAGGTGGGTTTATGCAGTGTCCATGTGGGGGGGGGGGTCAGAGGGCTTAGGGGTTGGCTATCCCCTGCGTTGTGAGTTCTGTGGATGGAAACTCAGGTCACCAGCCTTGGTAGCAAGCTGCCAAGCCATCCTGTTGACCTAGATAAACGCTTTTAAATATCGGTTTGTGTTTGTGTTTTAAATATCATCATCAAAACAGTGTGCTAGAAAGAACTGAACGGCAAATCTCATTGTTTTTTTTTTCCTACAGGAACTGAAGGTTTATAAGAAAAGTTGTAGTCAATGAGAGAGACAAAAGGACTGAGCCGTCACAAAGCATCGTGCTTGTCACACCGGCCACCATGCGTAAAGGGGTTCTGAAGGACCCAGAGATTGCCGACCTGTTCTTCAAGGATGACCCCGAAGAGCTTTTTATCGATCTGCATGAAATTGGACACGGGAGCTTCGGGGCCGTATACTTTGTAAGCAGTCACCCACCTAGAGGAGGTTCTGAAAGGGGGAGTTCTGCTGTCTGCCGTAGTACACGCTTACAGTCCATATAGAGATGAGGCCATTGCAGAAGTCCGTTCTGGAATGCTAGGCTCTGTTCCCGGGGTGGTAAGGCAGGGTGATACATTTGAAGTAGAGTCCCGTGTGTTTCCTGGAAACGTCGGCTCCTTCAGCCTCCACTCTCCATTCCTCCGACCCCTCCAAACCCTTGTAGTGCTTGTTGGTTGTGTGGGTTTCAGCTCAAGTGTTACTTTCATAAAACAGTGTTTACCATTCAACTCTTTACCTCTTAACACCCTGTGTTTGTGTGTAGTCCCACTCTAGCTCAGTGGCAGTGACACAGTTATGTGTAAGAGTGGCTAGTTATCATGTCCCTTCCCCTAAGTAATATGTACCATGATAAGCAGGGGTATGTCCATCTCATCCATCACTGTGTTTCTAGGAACTAATGCACTGACTGCCAATGGTAGGAAAGAGATAAAAGTAGGAGATTGGATGGGTGGGTGGCTGGGTGGGTGGATGTGTGGGTGTGTGGGTAGATGGATGGATGAGTGGGTGGGTGGGTGGATGTGTGGGTGGGCGGGTAGATGGATGGATGAGTGGGTGGGTGGGTGATGGATGTATGGGTGGGTGGATGGATAGATGGATGGATGGATGATGTGTGGGTGGGTGGATGGATGGATGGATGAGTGGATGTATAGATGAGTAGATGGGTGGGTGTGTGAATAGATGAACACATAAGTAGTTATGTAAAGAGATACAAAGACATTTGTTGACAATCACAGGAAGTCACTACTTTCTGATAAATGGTACAAGGCTATTCCTAACTCCAAATCCCGGAAATGTCTGACATGGGGCACAGCCCGTTCACCTGGTCTTGTGACACGTTCTTCTACGTAGAATGGCAGGAGTCTGCATCATCAGAGTAACTCATGTGGCTTGAAGGGCAAGTTAGGAGTAGAGTATGAAGTGTTGGCCCCTTCTTCTGTAGTCCTGTCTGCATTCACTCTTACGTGGTCCTCAGCCTCTGCTGTCTGGGTACCACTCTTCCTCATTTGCCCTTCCCAGTGGTTGCACAACTCCAGGGGCTGACTCCTGGCAGCATGACTCACATTCACCCTGTTGAAGAAGGCTCATGAAGATGCTAGCACAATACCCTGTGTACAGAGGGTACTAAATATGTCACTTGTTGCTAATACTCAACTAGAACACTTTGATGCTCACAAACACATTACTCTGTATTGTCCATGTATAGACGTGTAATCACTAAAAACAGAAGGAAAGGGAGCCAATGCTTTAATATGAAACTTTTAAAAGTAAAAGAGCCAAGCCTCTAGGCCCGCGCCTTTAATCCCAGCACTCGGGAGGCCGGCAGAGTCTGAGGCTAAAACCCTGTCTCAATAAAATAAAACAACAAAACAAAACAAAACAAAACAAAAAAACAAAATGTAACCCCTTTGTCTACTGTGGACACATAGGCTGGGCCTAAAGGAAGGGTTTCCCATTGGTCACATGCCTGTTGACATTAATTCATCATATGTGTCACACTGGCCTTCTGGTCAATGGTCCTTCCTCTTCGTACTCACACTAGGGCCACGGTATCTAAGACCTTACTGTCCCCTTGGTCTCTGTCTACTGTACTTGCATCAATGAGCTAGAAAAAAACATAAACACACACACACACACACACACACACACACACACATATCTTTAGTGCATGTGTGCAGCTTCTCTTCTGTCCTTCATCTCAGCTAAAGTCTTGCTGTAGCCACCAGTGAGGTGCATCTAAGCTCTATCCTGCCCTCTCTCAGTTCCTCTGTCACTGTCACAGGACTGTATGCAAGCCTTTGTGTTGGAATGTTCCCCACCGCCCTCCTCTGCTGACCCCTCGTCATCTTTGGGCATTAAGTTTAAACCTCATCCCTTCCAGAAAGGCATCCCCTCCTAAGTCATGTCCTCCACTGTGATCCTGGTAGACAGAGGCACCTACCACCCCTGCTTTAGAGCACCTGGAACAGTTGCAGTTTCACACTTGTCTGTGTCTCTGGTTTTCTGCCTTTGGGTGTTTTGGTTGGTTGGTTGGTTGGTTCACTTGTTTGTTGGTTCATTGGCTGGTTGGCTGGTTGGCTCGTTGGTTGGTTCGTTGGTTGGTTGGTTGGTTCATCGTTGGTTCATTGGCTGGCTGGCTGGTTGGTTGGTTCGTTGGTTGGTTGGTTGGTTGGTTGGTTCACTGGTTTGTTGGTTCATTGGCTGGCTGGCTGGTTAGTTGGTTGGTTGGTTGGTTGGTTGGTTGGTTGGTTGGTTGGTTTGTTTGTTGGCTGGCTAGCTGGCTGGTTGGTTTGTTGGTTGGTTGTTCACTGGTTCATTGGTTCATTGGCTGGCTGGCTGGTTGGTTGGTTCGTTGGTTGGTTCGTTCGTTGGTTGACTGGTTGGGTTTGTTTTGGGGTGTTTTGTTGTTGTTGTTGTTTGTTTGTTTTCAGTGCTGAATGTGGAACAGGGTGTGTGCACTCTAGGCAAGTGGCTGGCTACACACCCATCCCTGCTTCAACCTATCTCTTTATCCAATTTGAGGAGAGATGCGTACCGGACATATTTACTCAAAATTCTGTCCCTACCATTTAGCACAATATTTAACAAAGTGTGAAGCCTTTGTCCTGGACCTCATAAGATGGCTCAGTGGACAAAGGTGACGGCCACCAAACCTGACAACCTGAGTTCAACCTCCACACACTCCGTGTGCACAAACCCAACAACCTAAATTCAGACTGCCAGAGCCCACACGGTAGGAGGGTCAAACCGGCTCCTGCAAGTTGTCCTCTGACTGCCACACTCACACGAAGACACCACCACCAACAACAAATACATGAATAAGTATAAAAAGTATTAAGTATTTGCTAGTTAGATGAATGAATGATGGAAACACAGTTCTTGGCATGGCTGATTAGAATTTTTCATAAATCAGAGTTTTATCATTTATTATTTACTCACAAATTATAAATCTAGCCAGTCTTACAGACCATAGTCCATTCTACAGCCGTACCACCCTGAGCAGCCTCATCTCCTCTGTTCTGAGACGCTAAGCAGAGTCACTACTGGCCTGAGTAGTACTGAGATAGAAGGCCAGGGCCCTGCAACCCAGGCTTCTCTAGTGCAGCTCCTGTGACTCTGTGGTCAGTGGCTTTACATGGGGAGATGCCAGGAAATGAATGGAACGTGGCTCAAAAGCCATCACCGCCGTGGCGGAACAAATCGGCTGAGAGTGTGTGTCCCTTCAGAACCGTTTGCCTTCGTGCATGGCCAGTGGCAGCACCCATGAACGGGGTGCTGGGAAGTTATCTGTGAAGAGAGGAAGCGGGAGGGGCCACCATGGAGCCTGAAGTCTTCTGATGCTCTCTCACTGGCCGCACAGGCCGCCGCCTAGGTCAGCATTGTGGCAGAATCATCAACAAAATAAAAGCTTGTCCTTGGTTTCATACTTCTCTTGGGGGCTGGAGAAGTGGCTCAGGGGTTAAAAGCACATGCTGCAGAGGAAGGACCTGGGTTCACTTGCCAGCACCCACAGTCAGATGGCTCACAACCACCTGTAACTCCAGCTCTAAAGTATCCAATGACCTCCACAGGCACTGCATTCGTGTGTGCAAACTCACACCCAGACACACTTATATACTTAATTTAGATAAAAATAAAATCTTAAAAATAAATGTAAAAGTAAGTCAATAAAAGTATCTTTGTAAGCAAGCAGGAATCTGGCTAAGATACAGTAATGGGTAGACATCAAGTTCTCAGAAGGTATGTCTGTTGTCTGTGATCCTGTCTAGAGCTCCCAAGAGCATTTATTCTATTGGAAATATAGAGCCTAATTCAAAATTACCAGGATAACCATAATCATGCAGAATACAGCACGGGGCATTGTAAGAAGAGATTGTGCAGAGTCTCCTTTTGCATGGTGCTTATCATTTACCATGATGATGATGATGATGATGATGATGATGATGATGATGATGATAAAGTGGGATGTGACCACACAAACTTCACACACCTGTGACCCCAGCACTATCAGGTGCAGAGGCGGGAGGATGACTGGGGCTCGCTGGCCACCAGCCTAGCTCTAGGTTCAGCGAGTGACCCTGTCTCAAGGGGATGAGGTAGAGAGAGATGGAGCAGGAGAATCAATGCCCTCCATTCACCTCTGCACACACAAGCACATACACAGGCACATACCTACACATACACAGCACCTGCATGTGCCTATAGGAAAAACAATGTGGAAAAGCCAGCAGAGAGGTTGTAAGTACGGACTCCGTAGACGTAAGGGAGCAGCACCAAACAGCCCGGACTATACCTGTCCTTCACGTGAGATTACATAATGGCACTGTCGAATTCCATTTGACTCTCTCTCCTCTCTCCTGCTCCCTGATCTTGTGATAACGGAGCCCAGGTTTCACACACGCGGGGCAAGGCAAGTGCTCTCCCACCAAGCTGTATCTCTAGCCAGCTTTCTTTCTAGAAAAAAAATGGATTTCTATGAAGAATATGATTTCTTTTCGTCGTCGTCGTGGTTGTTTCAGGTTAGAACATGGCTCCCGTGACAGAGCATGCACTGTGCATGGTTGTTTTGTTTTGTTTTGTTTTGTTTTTTTGGTTTTTGGTTCTAGGCTGGAGCCCAGGGCCTCACTCATGCTAAGCAAGCACTCTCAATTACTGACTCCCAGACCAAGGGAACTTTGTTTTTAATGGAAGTTTCTCTGTTCCTTCTAAGTCAGTAATTTTTGTGTATATATGCCTTTCTGAAGGCCTTCAGAATTGAGAACAGTCAGCCAGTAAATACTCTTTTATATAATAGGTCCTGTCACCCTAGTGAGCATAAAAATTATTTTAATGTGCATTTGGTTTCCCTGCATTTTAGCATCAAGAATCTGGGGTGATCCTGTATCTTGGCTACTTAGTAAATAGTACAGGAAAAAAAGGGGGGGAAGAGTACATTTATCTATGGATTGCCTGGTTCTTTTTCAAAAGATTTGCTGTTGTTGTTGTTGTTGTTGTTGTTGTTTGTCTATATAAGTGTCCATGCAGATATTGTGTCATGTGTTTGTAATGCCCACAGAGGCCAAAAGAGGGCGCTAGATCTCCTGAAGGTGGAGTTAAGGCTGCTTAGGAACCTCATGGGGGTGCTAGGAGCTGACCCCAGGTCTCAGCCAGAGCTCTTTCTTAAGCACTGCACCCTCTCTCCACCTCCGTGTCTGGTGGTTTCATGTCCAGTTGATCTCGTATGCTTAGCCGGTTCTCTGCTGTTGGGCATCTAACCAGGTGCAACTGAACTTCAGCAAGTTTGCTTTTCTTTCATTTAACTGTGTGTTTTCTTGAAGCCTGGCCCCCTTTTGGAGCATAACTCTCACATATTTTATACAGCAAGGAATACAGAGAAGCCACTCCCATGAAGGCTGGGTAGAGTGGCTGGCTCTCTAGCCTGCCAGTGGGGGTGTCTTTAAACTTCAAGCTGCCAGGACAGACAACAGCAAGGCTCAGGGCATAAGATTACTGCACATCATAACTTCTTCTTCCTCCTGTCTTTATCCTAGGCGACAAATGCACACACCAACGAGGTGGTCGCTGTTAAGAAAATGTCCTACAGTGGGAAGCAGACCCATGAGGTGAGTTAGCACCAGGCCTAAGCAGAAGTGGCAAGTTAGAACGAGGCGTCCTCAGTCCTGGCGTCCGGTGCAGGAGAGGCAGCTAGTTCCCCGTGTTGCCGTGTGTGTTTCAGAAGTCACTGGAAAAGAAGAGTCCACTGTTCTCACCACAGTGACATGGTCAATGTCTGAGATGACAAACAAGCTAGATACCTTCTTAGATAATTATGGTATGAAGACACACAGAACAAAGCTTTCCAAAAATGTAATCCATAGAAGTTATCTAAGCATTTCGCGCAGCTTTTTTCTCTTTCTTTTAAACTCAAAGACAATTTTTTATAAGAGTTTAAAAGAAAACCATCCTAAGACAGGCGAGCTGTGACCCTCAGGGGCTGCCTGATAAGAAGGGGTCCCAGACAGGAGAAGGGGGAAAAAATGTCATTTGAGCTGGCGTGGAGGTCCAGCAAGCAGAGAGAAAAAGTAAGGTGGCCCAAAGTGTCAAAGAAAGCAAACCTGGAAAAGAAACAGGCCGGGTGGCAGTGGTGACAGATCACTCTTAATCCCTGCACTTGGCGGGCAGAGGCAGACGGGTCTCTGGGTCTCTGAGTTCAAGGACAGAAATCCTGTCTCGAATCAACAACGACAGGCGGGGTGGGGGAGTTACATAACGGGGAGCACAGAAAACTGCTGGCCACGTTTCGTTGCTTGTGGGACCTCCAGTAAAGCTTTCTGACGTTGCATCCGAGCAAATGACTTTGCAGGGTAGAACGTGGACGTGAGTCGTGCTTTTCTTTTGATGCGTTTGATTAGAGATTTGGACTTGAAACTGTAGCGCAGGATAATCAGCTGGTTCATTTATTAAACATCCGCCTCGTGTCCATCTGACCCAGAAAAAGAGACGTATGCATCTATCTATCTAATCTGTGTATCTATGTGCATATGTGCACACACTTGCTTGATAAATACTGTTTGCAGTTTGAAAATTAAACATGTTTCTCTTGTTTCCGTAGAAATGGCAAGATATCCTTAAGGAAGTTAAGTTTCTACATCAGCTAAAACACCCTAACACCATTGAGTACAAAGGCTGTTATTTAAAGGAGCACACTGCATGGGTGAGTCAGACTTTAGTCTCCTTTCTCTAGGACTTTTTTTATAATTACTTATTTGAACCATAAAGCTATGACCCCTGTCTGTCCCATTTGACCTTTGTAATCGATTACTTAACAGTTGTCTCTGCTGGCCAGTTTGTCATACGGTATGGATTCCATAGGCTCAGTGCCCGTCTAGCTATCGGGAGAGAGCATTGAGCGAAGATCTGGTATAGAGTCAGCGTTGACATGTAAAACCAAACATTAAACCCTTCAGTCTCCCAGAACTTTTACACGTTATTATTATATTTATTTTGTGTGTGCATTTTTGCCTCGGCACACACGTGGAAGCCAGAGAACTTGTGGAAGTTCTTTCCTTCCTTCCACAAATTGTATCCCAGGAATTGGATTCGCGTCCCCAACAGCCTGAGCCACTGAGCCCCCAAGCCAGCTCTCCTCTCAGAATGTTTTTTTTTAAAGACTTATTTATTTTTATTTTGTATGTATGAGTGTTTTGCCTGCCTACAGGCCACACAGGTTTACAGTGCCCACAGAGGCCAGAAGAGACCTTCAAATCCCCTGGAGCTGGAGGTAGAGACGGTCATGAGCTGGAGGTAGAGACGGTCATGAGCTGGCACACAGTGCTGGGGGCAGAACAGTGCCCTTAACTGTTGAGCTGTCCCCCCAGGCCTCGTCTAGAACGTTTATCTTTGTTGCTTCCAGCCCCGCCCCATCCACACCATTCCATTTAACTATACAATTTTTACAAAATGATATGACCACCATGAACCTACAGTAGGGAGCTCTTCCACACATTTTAGGTTTGTTTTTTTTTAGGTGACTGTCACTGCTTGACACTAGCATGTCACATACCATTTAGAATAGGACAGTGTTGATCACATTGGGCATTTTAGTTTAAAGTCCCATACACCTGTCTATGATGGGTTGCTCGGGACACCATCGCCAACAGGAAATGGACATTCAGTTTCCAGACATTATGTGTAAGCACTCCTGCTCCAACAGTTCATTTTGTGTGTGTGTGTGTGTGTGTATGTGCGCGTGCGTGCTTGCATGTGCACATTTCAGTGTGTACACATGCATTTCTCCATGTGTGTATATGTACACATATATTTCTCATTGTATGTGTATTTCTGTGTGTGTGTGTTTGTATGTGTGTGTTTCTGTGTGAGTGCAGGTATACACGTGCTTTCCTTGGTGTGTGTGTGTGTGTGTGTATGTGTGTGTGTGCGCGCGCACGCATGCATGCAGCAAGTTAAAAGTCAGGTGTCTCCCCCAGTGGATCTCTACCTGATATATGTGTTGACACAGTGCCTCTCGCTGAATCTGGAACTTGCCTAACTGATTGGACTGGCTACCCAGCGAGCCCCAAGGAGATCCCCATGTGCACGTCCCCTGCACTGAGATTACAGGCTCACATCCGTGTACCCCACTGTTGCCTAGAGCCTGAGCTCGGATGCGCATGCTTGCAGAGCAAGAGCTTTACCCACTGAGCCATCTCTCCCGCCTCCAAGCAGCTTTTCAGCTGCGTAGAGCCTCTGCTTCCCGCCTGAACAGATGTCCATCAAAGCAGCATCTTACCCGGGAATCGGTTCTTCTGGGCAACCCCAGCAGCCTTGGAGGAGTCTGGGAAGACCTGGGTTGGACAGGATAAATGCTGCACGTTCCAAGTAACCAGAGTCTGACCCGAGCTTCGGAAGCTCCTCCCCTAGGCCCGGGAGCTCCTCCTCCAGGCCCAGGAGCTCCTCCTCCAGGCCCAGGAGCTCCTCCCCCAGGCCCGGGAGCTCCTCCCCCAGGCCCAGGAGCTCCTCCCCCAGGTCCAGGAGCTCCTCCCCCAGGCCCAGTAGCTCCTCCTCCTGGCCCTGCTGCTCTTCAGTTACACGGAGGTCTAGCCAGCTTGGTTACCTGGTTTCCATCCACAAGCAGTGTGACTGCTAGTTAGAAAGCTCTCCTACGCACTGAGCCACAAGAACCGGGGAGACAAATAGCACCAAGAGTAACCTAGCCGTGTAGGAGATGTGAGGGGAGCGGAGACCTACTCAGTGCATAGCTGGGCGGCAAAGGGCTCGGTGTGAGGGACTAAGCAAAGCACTCTCCACAACGTGCTTTTGAAAGAATAGGAACACAGTACCACTCACCCCTGTCCGGTGTTACAAGTTGTGTTAGAACACGGTAGCTCGCCACACAACTGTGACTTCACTGTGGTGTACAACCAATACATTCACGGGGAAGCGCATTCCCAGTATAGCTTTTGATCCTTCTCTGGGCTGCCGTGAATGCTGCAGTCCTCCCTGTAATACCAGGCTGTGCTTATCTCAAACGTTAGACAGTCCACACTGCTGACTGGGGACTTTCCTTTTTGGAGGCGGGGAGAGATTTCGAGACAGGGTCTCACTGTGTAGCCCTAGCTGTCCTGGAACCCACTCTGAAGACCAGGCTGGCCTCGAACTCACAGATACCCCTATCTCTGTCTCCCCAGTACCAGGGTTAAAGGTGTGTGCCACCACCACCTGGCAACTGGGAGTTTTCTGTTCACATTTGGTGTTGAGGATTGAACCCCCAAATAAATCGGGTGCCAACTCTAGAGTTCAACGCCAGTCCTTCTTGTTTGTGTAACTCCCTGACATGTTCTAGGTTACAAACAATGAGTAATAAAGTCTACGCACTTAAAACCTATTATGAAGCAAGGCAATATGGGCAGGAGGTATCCGGTCAGACCCAGCAGTCCCAGTCTGAGCACCACCTACAGGGACCATGTCCACATCAACCCTCATGGGCTGAGGCCAAGGCACCAAGGCGAAGGTGACAAGAACTGAAGTGTGGAAGATTATGAAAATCAGTTTGTTATCAGGCGACCAGACAAGGCAGGCTTAGGGCAGGCCAAGTATCTTCCCTCCTCATGCTTTCAGTGCCTCAGTTGGTTGGTATGTGCTTGGCGGATTGGTTAGTCAGTTGGTCAGTTGGGTACTTGGGTAGGCATATGGTTGGTTGGTTGGTTGGTTGGTTGGATTGTGATTGGTTGCTTGATTGATTGATTGGCTATTTAGTTGGTTTTGTAGCTATTTGGTCGGTTTGGTGTGGCTAGCTTGAGGAATTTCTTATTAACTTGTATTATTCCGATCTTTCAATCTGTTCCAGTTGGTGATGGAGTACTGCCTAGGCTCAGCCTCTGACTTGTTAGAAGGTAAGCAGGGCATCACCGCCTCTTCTGTTTAACCCCCGTTCTCCGTGGGGCTGTAGAGACAGCTCCGCGGCATGAACACTCTGCTCTCTCGAGGACCCAGTCGGGCTCCCAGGAGGATGCCTGTAACTCCAGCTCTGCGGACCTGGCATCCTCTTCTGGCCTCCACAGGCACCTGTACCCAATGTGCACACACGTACGCATGCACACGCAGGCTACACGCACACTCACGGACACTGAAATAAAACCTTAAAAACAAAAATGAATGTTATCTATTCCCAGACAAATCGACATAGTGCAGTTTGAGCCTCTGGTTGAAAGGCAGTTAAGGGTCACTAGGTACACCATATAGACTCTGGATATACACCATATAATCTCTGCAGTATAGCTGGGTGATTTCAGCAGTTTCCTATTGTTGAGGGCATGGCCGTCCGGGGCGGGCGTTGCTGAAATGGCTGCTTAATATGGTATGGTAGCCCTAGCCAAAAACCATCAAAGCCATGTATAAATGTCGCTGCCTGTGCCTTTCCAGTATCACAGTGGGCACGTATGTGAGAGGAGAGGTGCTGTCAACTGGTGTTAGTATCTACCCATGTGCTGAGTCACGACAGACCTGAGCTCTCCTACCACTGCTGCTATGTGTGACCAGCAGCTGTGTTTAAAAATTCTATTTAAAAACCGTCTGAAACTACCCATGACCTCTCAATAGAAGTTGCCTCATACCCTTTTAGGTCAAGGGGTAACTGTGGTGACTTTGTGGCAGAGGCGAGCAACATGGCCTCGAACGCAGTCAGGAGGGACTGATTAAACCAAGGCCAGCTGGGTCAGAACCGGCATTGCTTTGACTCGCCACTGACCAGTCAATTACTGCCGCAGGCCTATGGAGTGTATTGTGTGGGCTTCATCTTTGTGCCCTTGGTTTCCTCCTCCACTGCTAATGCTGTGCACAGTACAGCTTCCGTGCGTCTAGGTGAATGTGCTCTCCAGCTGGTAAAGTCTCTGTCACTCCGTGCTGTGGAAGGCTGGGCCATCTATCCTGACCCTCTTCCCTCCTCCCTCAGTTCATAAGAAACCACTTCAGGAAGTGGAGATTGCTGCTATCACCCATGGTGCCTTGCAGGGGCTGGCCTACCTCCACTTTCACTCCCTGATTCACAGGTAAGTCTAAACACCAGCTCCCTTTCCCAGCTCCATAGCCCGGGGACTATGGGACTACAGGAATCAGCATGGGGTCCAGTGTTGGGGGGGGGGTGCTCAGGGATCACAGGAGGCAAACGGATACCTCCCAGCCTCTCCCATAGCCCTGCGAAGACAGCACCCTGTCATGTTTCGGGAGGCTGTTTATTTGTTGCTTGTAGGTGATGGTGGCCATGTTTAGTTTTAGATTTTTTTTTTTTCTCTTTTGGGATAGGGTCTTACAATGTAGCCCAGGCTGGCCCTGAACTCATAATGTGGCCCAGGTGGATCTTAAGCTCCATTGGTTCTGCCTCAGTCTCCGAAGGGCCGGCATTTGTGGCATGAACCGCCATGCTTTGCTTCCTGTGTGGGTAGCTGGCCTCCTGACAGTGCAAGGAAATGGGGAGAACAGAGGCCGGCTGACACAGCCCTGTGCACAGAATAGCATCACAATGAGCTACCCCTTTTCTGTCGTGGAGAACAGGTGCCTCACCCCCGGGGCTTCCCACGCCTGAAGTCTGTGTCAGTCCACACTTGAAAGGTCCTCAGCACTCAACGGTGGCTCACACTCACAACTGCCTGTAACTCCCATTCCAGGAGGTCTGACGCCCTCTTCTGACCTCTGTGGGGATACATTTCATAGCACAGGCTACCATGCATCCCTGGCACCATAAAAAAATAAGTTAAATAGACAGAGAACCAGTCACAACTGGTAAATATTGGTTAAGTTCATTTACCGTTTTACCAATGGACTTAGCAAATTTTTGAGGTGTGTTTCCTTGGATTCATTGTCATTGCTGGGTTCTGACTCACTTGGACCTCTGCTGGGTCTCACCCAAAGCTACAGTTTACTTTTTTGTCTGCATTTCTTCATCAGCACACTGTGTTTGAAAGAAATGGAAAAGACAAAAAGGTTTTTTAAGGTTTTTTTTTTTCCTTTTAACATTCGTTGAATTCAAAAATGAAAGCTAGGCATGGTGGCACACACCTTTAATCCCAGCACTTGGGAGACAGAGGCAGGATAAACTCTGGGAGTTCAAGGCCAGTCCGGTCCAGAGAATGCTTTCCAAGACAGCTGGGACAACATAGAGAGAACCTGTCTCAAAAAAAAAAAAAAAAAAAAATCTGGTTTTTTGTTTTTTTTTTAAGAGTATCATAGCCAGGCATAGTAGCATGTGCATATATTGTAATCTCAGCACTTGGGAAGTAGAGGCAGAAGAGTAGAAATTCAAGGCCAGCCTGTGCTACACAAGGAGTTCAAGACCAGCCTAGACTATACAGGACTTGTCTTCCAACAAAACCTGAATACTGTTCATCTCATCCTCTTACTGCTTTGTGTGACGTTACATCTCCAAGCCCTTCTTTGTAAGAGAATAAACAGCATGCTTGTTTTCAGTCCTTCTGCCCAGTGTCATCTCGAGGCGGAAGCTGTCATCCCAGGGGAAATTTCGGGAACCCTTAAAACCCGTCGCTTTCTCTCCATTTTCCCAGCTGTGTCTCAGCCCATCGTCAGCTTGCAGCTCATGGTTCCCAGTCCTCAATATACATCATTCCCATCTTAAGAAGCACAAAGGAGCATCCGCATCATCCTTCATCCTCAGTTATCAAATCGCTTTCCCCTAACACCTTACTGCAGCATGCCTCTTTAGTGACAAAACCAGCTGCGACCCGTCCTAGGAATGCTGACGGCAAACTCCTAACCCTTAATCCTTGTCTGTTTTGATCTTTCAGGGTCTTCTCTTCTCTGTACAGTGTTATTTCTTAAATAACACCTTTTCTGTAACCCGTACCCTCCCATGCCTTAGAGTGGCAGTTACAGTTAAAGGCAGAAAGGGGCACGGGCGAGACAGAACAGGTATGTGTCCAGCCGAGGAACCCTGGTCAGGGCGGCAGTGTCAGGCATGTCAGATTTGGAAATGGGGGAGAAAGGGCAGTTACCGGTGGCTCCAGGTCTCCCAGCACGAGGAATGTTGGTGGTGGCTGGAGAAAGAAAGCACTGAAGAACACGCTTTGTAAGGGTTGCAGTCTCCTTGCGCTCCTTGACTGGCATGGCTGCCTCTTTCCCTCCCTCGCTCTCCCCCTCCCTCTGAAGACAGCTCCTCCTGGAAGTCCTTCCAGTGACCACCCAAGAATGTGGGCTCCCTTACAACACACAGTCTCCACTGAGAAAAGTATGCTTGTGTGTTCGCTTTGTTTAATAAACGTTTTATCTTGCAAATTGCATGTTCTGGCTTCTTGCATCGTAAGAATTAAGAAGTTAACCCTCAGATCCTCTTCTTTACCTCCTGTAGGGACATTAAAGCAGGGAACATCCTCCTCACAGAGCCGGGTCAGGTGAAGCTGGCTGACTTCGGATCCGCCTCCATGGCTTCTCCCGCCAACTCCTTCGTGGGGACTCCTTACTGGTATGTACGCAGAGAAGATACAGTGTAGGCTTAATATACACAAGGGAGGGTGAGCGGAGGGCACTTGGTGTCGCTGTTCTTGTTTGTACAGAGGCAGGGATTGAACCAAGGGCCTGCAGGATGCTGGGGGGGGGGGGNNGGGGGGGGGGGGGGGGTATGGGAGGGGAGTGCTCAGCCGCTGAGCCACATGGACATCTTCTTCATTTGAAAACAGTCTCACTAGTGTGTCCAGAATGGCCTCAGGTGGATTTGTTCTCTATCCCGGGCTGACCTTGAATGTGCAATCCTCCTGCCTCAGGCCACCATGGAGCTGAGCCCCCAAGCCTGTACCACGTGGCCTCCTGGCCTGGTTTCATCTCAACTGTGGGTTTCCAGCCAGGCCTGGTGGTGTACCTTAAACCTCAGCAGAGGCAGCTGGATCTCTCTGAGTTTGACACCAGAACTGCCAGGGTTGCATAGAGAAAGTCTGTTTCAAAAACAACAAAAACAAACAAACAAACAAAAAACCTGTTTTCACAATGTGCACCAATCAGATTGCCTTTGAGAAGGTTAGAGAGCTCGCTAGCCGAGAAGAGTGACCTTAAATTGTTCAAAGGAGGCAGCTGGCTTTGGATCTGCTTTGTGCGAAGTTATCAGCTCGCTGGGCTAGCTCCGTCTAAGGTTTCACTTGAGGTCTCTTTTGAACCGTTCCCTGGAGGCAGCGTGCTCAGATGAGGACAAGGATCTCCTTTACCGCTCTCTGGCTGGCTACCAAGACACAGAAGGGAAGAAATCCAAGCTCCCGACTCAATGGCGTCCTTTGATACTTCACGGGCCGTGATGACATTCTGATGTGGAGTCGTCCCCCACATTTTGTTCCAGATCCCCTGTCTGAACGTCCACGATATTCCACCATGCTATCACAGCTTTGAAAAAGACACCTTCTAGAAAACTCTACTAAAAGCAGCTGCTTTTTCACTTTCCTCCTCATCTCGATTGCATTCACCAAGTCGCTGCCCACACGGAATAGGCCCGAGCACTGTCCAAACCAAAGAGAGGGAAGGGGCCCCTCCCTGCTCAGGGTCAGGCACGCCGCTACCCACCTTTGCCAGAGCCTGATCTGTTCTGTCAGTTATAGTGTCTTTGGGACAGCAGATCATGATCCTTTATGCTGGCCCTCCAAATATTTTTCATGTCTTTTAGAGTAAGTCATTTGTCTGCACTCACAGCATACTAATACCTTACACATCTCCCCGTGACACGCCTCTCTGTCCTTTAGATGAGGAGACAGATAGACCGTGGTTGAGTAATGACCCGAGAGCAAGGCGAGAGAGAGTGATGGGGCCAGGATGTATTGAAATCATGCCGTGTTCCCTAGAAATCACCAAGGGTGTTTGTGTGTTCAAGAGTGTTGTTCTTCAGCATAGTGTGTGTGAGGAAATATCTGTCAGGAAAAAAAGTTGAACTTTTTTTTTTTTTT
>NC_034612.1:7035789-7062022 GCF_900095145.1 Mus pahari
AACTCACTTTGTAGACCAGGCTGGCCTTGAACTCAGAAATCTGCCTGCCTCTGCCTCCCGAGTGCTGGGATTAAAGGCGTGTGCCACCACGCCCGGCTTAAATTAATTTTTAACTGGTGTACAAAATAGTAGGTTGTATCATATTTTCTCCCAGCTAGGGCTTGCATGTATACGTTGTTCAAATTCATCCCCATGTCCTCTTCCAGTCTGCTACCCTACTGGCTCCCCACCCCCAGATACTCCCCTTTTTGCTAGCCTCTCTCTGCTTCCTCCCTTCAACCCTCCCTCCATCCTTCTCTCCCTCCCTCCCTCTCTCTGTGCCTCCTTCCTTCCATCCCTTCCTCCCTCCCTCTCTCCCTCCCTCTCCTCCTCCTTCCTTCCATCATCCATCCCTCCTTCCTTCCCTGCCCCCCTCCGTCCCTCCCTTCCTCCTATATTCATCTTTCTAAGTCTGGCTTGTTTCATATAACATGATGACCTCCAATCCCCTCCATTCCCCCACGGCTCAGTTCCTTTTCAATTGCTATGATAAAGCACCATGACCAAGCAACTTATTTTCAAAAAGCAGGGGTCAGGGGCTGGAGAAGTGTCTCAGTGGTTAAGAGCACTGTCTGCTCTTCTAGAGGACCCAGGTTCAATTCCCAGCACCCACATAGCAGCTAAGACCATCTGTCACTCTAGTTCCAAGGAATCTGATACGCTCACGCAGACATACACGCAGGCAAACCATCAGTGCACATAAAATAAAGATAATGTTTTTAAAAATGTTTAAATTGGGGCTTAAAATTTCAGAGGGTTAGTCCATGACTCTCATGGCAGGGAGCATGGCAGGAGGCAGGCAGGTGTGGTCGCAGGGACAGCTGAGAACTCCCATCTTAAGGCTTTACTGTGTGGCAGAGAAATACACTAGGAATGGTGGGAGCCTTGAACCTCAGTGCACTCCCCCAGTTGCAAACCACCTCCAACAAGGCCACGCCCTCTAGTCCTTCCCAAACAGTTCTACTAGCCGGGGAGCAGGTATTCAAATCTGTGAGCCTATGGGGACCATTCTCATTCAAACAGCTGCCTCATGGATGCCTCCATTGTGTACAGGAGCTACGTTCGCCTTAGCCACACATCTGCTGGTTTTCTAGGTTGGCTTCTTTATGTGGCTTCTATGAATAACACCACAACAAACACTGAATCCTTTAAATGGGGGCTGGAGAGACGGCTCAGCAGTTAAGCTACTCAATATTCTTGCAGAAAACTGAGAAAATGAAGGGGGGGAAACAACTTAAGTACCTTTAAAAATACTTTGAATGCCCTTAAATCTATTATACTGAGTAGTTTTATAACATGGAAATTTCATTTTTACCGACAACTTGAACTCTTGCACATTGCGTTTGGCAGGATGGCCCCAGAGGTGATCTTAGCCATGGACGAAGGGCAGTACGACGGGAAAGTTGACATCTGGTCGCTCGGCATCACCTGCATTGAGTTGGGTGAGTAAGGAGGAGCTTCCACTGGGGCTCCGCTGATTGGTCCTCATACATGCCCATCAGTCAACTCGGCCTGCCCTAACCCAGAGACTGACAGCTGTAGGTTGGCTGAGCAGTGTGACTGTATCGGAGACACTTTCCACGCTCTGGTATACCACGGGAGAGTGATCCTTCTCTGCGATGTCTCCACACTATCGTCTCCATGCTATTGACTTAGCTAAAAGAGTTTGAGCAGATGTGCAGTTAGCAAACACTGAAACACAAGTTGGTAAATGCTAATTCCTGAGACATTCCTGACCTGAGACATCACACACCCTGTCTCTACAGCAACTCCACAGCTTTGCTTTAGAGCTCAGCCATCCTGGGGGAAATATTAGAAGACTTCTCAAGTGTATAACTTTACCCAGCGGTAGAGCCTCGAAGACAACTTCATAGCAAAAGATGCACCAGCTTGACAGTTATTCCCAGGGACTAGAATGGTGCTCAGGCTTACAAGGACTTGCTACTCTTCAGAGGACCTTGACGGGTTCCCAGCACCCACATAGGGAGACACACACACAGATACACACACACATACACATATACACACAGACATACACACCCAAACAGATACATACAGACATACACACATATATACACTCACATACACACACACTCACAGACACACTCTCACAGCTACACACAGACACACACACATACACAGATACACATAGACATACGCACACATACACACTCACACAGATACATACAGACACACATATACATTCACAGACACACTCACACAATTATACACAGACACACACAAATACACACATACACACACAGATACATACAGACATACACACACATATACACTCGCAGACACACACACTCACAGACATAGACACACAGATACACACAGACACACATAGACATACACATATACATATACACACAAACAGACACATTCACAGATACACACACACCCCAAACATGGTGACCTGCACAGGTCCCAGCAGTTGGGAAGCTCACAAGGTCAGAGGAGACCACTACTTGGTTACCCATTTCAGTCCTGAGCCCCACTGTACCTCAGTTTCCTCCCTAGTTCCCAGTCTCTGGTAGGCATGAGCGGTGTCTGGGCCATGCCAGAGACAGTGAGTACCTGACACAGGACAGGACCTCCGTAGCTAGAAGCGGTGAGTGTCACCTGCAGTTAGGGCTGCCCACCAGATCTCTTTATAAGAAGGGTTTGCCCCTTCAAAGGCAAAATTACTTATCCAAGAGTGGGATAGGGTACCCTTGGGTCATCTCTCTCTCTCAAGTAGAGTAGAGCCCACTGGTTCTAATGTAGCACAACCAGGGAGAGCTGCTACCCACAACCCACTAAGCTGACCCACTAAATCCTGATCTCAGCTGGCCCAGATGATGAGTACAAAGATGTAACCACTGCCTTTCCCTTAAGCAGGAATTTTTTAAACGTCGTGTAACAAGATTGGCTTTCCAGTCCTTTGGTCCTTTCGGTTAAGAAAACATGGAATCCGGACTGGGGAGACAGTTCAGTAGATAAAAATCCTTCCTGCCTCGCCTAAAGACCAGGTTCATATCCCCAGCACCGATGTAAATATGGCTGCCCACTTGTTTTTTTTTTGTTTTTGTTTTTAACTTTTTTTTTTTTATTCTTTGTGAATTTCACATCATGTACCCCAATCCCATTCCTCTCCCAATCCCTCCGTATCTGCCCTTGCAGTCCCCTCCTTAAATAAAGCAACACACACACACACACACACACACACACACAGATCTCACCATGGAAGCAGCGGTGTGTCACACAGCACACCCTTATCTCCAAGCAGCTTCATTTGCAGATGTTCATTGCAATGAGTCATTGGTCTGGTCCAAGGCCTCTGATCCTGTTGTTGCCTGGTGTCACAAAGAGCCTGCATCTTTCTATCTACAGGACTGGCCCTTTTGTACACCCCAGCAGTTCATAGATGGGGTAGATGTTGGGGTGGGATAACTCAAGAGTCCTGGATCCGGGCCTCGGTGGATGCTCTCCTGCACCCAGGCCATCAGGGCCAGCACTCCTGTCTGTGGCACCTGGCAAGGGGCAGGACCTGCTCTCTCAAGCCCCTCAGGGCCAGCTCTCCAGGGTGGGGCCAGAGCCTGGCAGCCCACTCACAGTCACAGAGTTCAGGAGGAGGCAGCAGGTGACCTCTGAATCAAGCTGGCTGTCGAGACTAGCTGTATCAGCAGGCTCTGGTTCAAGTGAGAGAGCCCTTAGAGCGCGTGAAGGAAGGCACTGACAACCAGTCTCTGGCCTCCATCTGCATGCACACACACATGCGCCCACACATAGGCAGACATGCATACACACATCCACTCACACGCACACCACATGTGAAAACACATGTACGCTATAAACATGCAAACACACATGAAAGCACACCTACACACCTGTAAACGTATACACTCAGTGACCCACACTTGCTAAAATAAGAGAACTCCTAGATCCTTGGTCACAGGGAAACACCAGCCCTGGCTTTGCCCTGGCAAAATTATGCCACCTCCTATGCTCCACAGATGCAGCAATGAGCTCCCTAGAAAGGGCCACATGATAAGTGGTCTAGACTCTGCAGGACCTGCTGTATGCATCCACACTGCTTGTACCTTCCCCACCGGAACAGAAAACTCCTGTGGGAAAAACCCTCATGACAAAGAAGTGGGCTGCTGGCAGACTCTGGCCTTTGCTCTGTGGTGTTTTGTCTCGGTGACAAGCCGTGCCACTGTGGCTATGATGCTGGTTTTGCTTGGTTGGCCGACTGGTTGGTTAGAGACAGGGTCTCACTGTGCAGCCCTGACTGTTCTAGACCCTGAGGTCTTCTTACTTTAGCCTACCCAGTGCTGGGATTATAGGCCACTGGCACCAGGCTCAGCTGGCTCCGGGGGTGTGTATGGCAAAGGACTTAAACATAGACCGGACCTTTCATATCCAGTGTTTGGAGGACGGCTCCAGGCTCTGGATTTTCTACCGTGGTGGTTCCCACAGCATCTGAGGGTAGCCATCAGGGCTTGTCCCAAGCACGTTGCTTGCTTGTCCTGGGCTCCCATATGGCTTCAAGGCCGAGCTGCTGCTGTCAACTACTGAGTTTTAGGTTGGTTTTTCTCTTATGAGACAGGGTCTCACGTAACCCAGGCTGGCCTTTGAAATCACTGTATAACCTCATCAGTTGACCTTGAACTTCTCATGCTCCTGTCTCCACCTCCCAAGTGCTAGGATTACAGACATGCTACACCACACCCAGGGTGTGCAGTGTAGGGATTGAACCCAAGGCTTCGTGTGTGGTAGGCAAGCGCTCTACCAACAGGGCTACACCCCCAGCTCCAGCATCCTCCTCCTAAACTTCGGTTTTCTTTATTTAGCCCCTTCTTTTAAGTGCTTCTCCCTTGCAAGCCAGCGTCCCTCTGAGAAGTGTGGGTTTCTGTGCCTGGGAGTTTCCTTATCCCTCTGATGGGGAGCCCATCTCATGGCAGTCTGATGCGAGCCGGAAGACCTCAGTCTCATCCTCTTGATGCCTGCCCGTCTTTCTAGTCTATCTGGAGGGTTGGGGAAGATACTTGTGAGTGTCGTGGCATATACGTTAGAGGTTAGAAAGCAGCTTTGCCAGAGTGATGTCTCTTCTTGGACCCAGATATCAAACCCAGGTCCTCAGGTTTGACAGCAGCCACCTAGGACATTAGGCCGTCTCAGCAGCGCACACAAAAAGCTCTTTGCATTAGCTTGCCCTTTATTCACTCAGTTAGCAGGTTTTGTGGAGACAGCCTCCCGAGCTTGAGTCCTCAGCGCTGGAAATACAATGAAGTTTGTCAGTGCCCCTGTTCCTCGTGGCTCACTTTGTCCAATAAGGTTCAACTCCAGGAGAAGTTCCACAGCCTTCTAGAACGGCACCACCGGCCGAGCTGAGGGACCCAGTGTTGAGGCGGCCATGGGCCTGTAGGGGGCGTTTCATGGTCAAGCCTCAACAGGGAAGAAGCCCAGAGGATGGTTAGAGCCAGCCAGAGCTGAGACAGGGAGACACACGTTCTCAGCTGCTCAGGAGCCAGGCAGGAAGACCAGGCCGAGCAACACAGCAAGACTCCATCTCTAAAATGGGTTCCTAATTAAAACATTTTTTAAAAAGAATTAACCTGATAAAGTTAGAGTCCAAACTGAAAACATCCACATGAGATGGCCCGCACTGGAGAGACAGGAAAGAGCCCCATGTTCTCAGAACAGGGCAGGCTAATGGAGGGCAGCAGGCTCTGCCCAGGGGGTCTGAACTTAGTGCTAGGAGGAGTGCAAAGCCACTGGTGCCCACAGAAGTCCCTAGTTCTGTGTGCCTTTAAAAACTTGAGGTTGCCAGATCACATTCTAGAAAGGCCTCGACTCTTCTGAAACACAGCCCCAAACCGCAGCTGTCCCTCCCCTGTGCTCGAAACCTCTGTCCACACGGCTCTCACTAGGAACAGCGTGCCCACCATCTACCAGTTTCGAGCAGTTTCAACCCGTTTCTCCTTGATGTCTGTGATCTCAGCCACCAGGAAGGCCAACCAGCTAGGACTGTGTGGGAAACCCTGGAGAGAAGAAGGGGGGAGAGAGCAGGGCAGGAGGCAGGGCAGGAAAGGGAGGGAAAAGATCCTTGCAGGGGCCTAAAGGAGCACCCCAGAGGCAGCTACAGGCATGGTTCCGCAGACACTCCCAGGGGACTGGAGTCCAAGTGTATTGTGGGACCGTGACAGAGTAAATACATTCCAAAGGCCTAAGAAATCACTCCAGATCATCGCTTTTTTTGAAAAAAGTCCTAATTGTCTGTTTATTTTGGAGACAATGTCTCGCTATGTCCCTGGCTATGCTGGAACTCACTATTTAAAGCAGAGATACACCTGCCTCCTGGCTAAGTAAGACCCTGTCTCAAACAAAGGACCGAACGAATGAATGAATGAATGAATGAATGAATGAAAAAATCTATCCCACTTCACAATAATATATCTTCTTCCTTACTTCCTTCCTTTCTCTGTCTCTCTCTCTCTCTTTCTTTCTTTGTCTTCAGAACAGGGTTTCTCTTGTGTAGCCCTGGCTATCCTAGAACTCACTCTGCAGACCAGGCTGGCCATGAACTCACAGAGATCCCCCTGCCTCTGCCTCTGCCTCCGCAGTGCTGGAATAAACGGCAATCACCACCACTCCCAGCCCTTATTTTCTTCTTAAGAGATTTATTTATTTTGTATGTGTAAGTGGCTTTCCACGTTTTGTTTTTACTACACCGCGTACATGCCATGCACAGAAAAGGGTATCATGTCCCCTGGAGCTGGAGGTAACGGTTAATGGATGGTTGGAAGCCATCATGTGGGTGCTGAGAACTGAGCCCGGGTCCTCTGTAAGAGCAGCCAGTGCTCTTAACTGCTGAGCCGTCTCTCCAGCCCCTCTGTTCCGTAATCATATATTTTTGTTCTATTTTTCTTTGCATTCTGGTTTTATTTAATGAATATGTATTTTTTTTTTAATTAAAACACACACACAGATATTCACACCTTGTCACTGGAAAACAGCCCAACACCATTCTTCGCAGAACCTATGAAAAAAATAAGGAAAATTTCTCCCGTTACTTTGAGGTGGGTTCCACTGGGAGCCTCCCAGCAGACCGTGAGTGACCACCAGCCAGCCCGCGGCTCCTCTGAGCCGACCCTACGAGGACAGCGAGCAGATGGTGTGTCGTGGACAGTCCTGAGGTGTTTCAAGAAAGGCTTACTGTGTTTCCCTCCTCTTCCAGCGGAGCGGAAGCCCCCCCTCTTCAACATGAACGCCATGAGTGCCCTCTACCACATCGCTCAGAATGACTCCCCCACGCTACAGTCCAGGGAATGGTAAGACACGGCCAAGAAACGCGCCGAGGGGGGGGGTCTGACGTTCTCATTGAGCCACACATTAAAGGTCTGCCCTAAAACGCCATTGCTTTCTTCCATCATGACAATACTAAGAATAGGTGACCCACATTGTACCTTTGTGTACACACATGCACGCACATGCACACACACACAGAGACACACCCATGCGCTTGCACACACATACACACTTTAACTAAAGCTTCACTGGGGACATGCTGGAAGCATGCACCCTGTTACTTCCCTCCCATCCCTCATCCCTCAGTTCCTGACTGTCTCATCTCTGGGTTTTGGGTGGTGGTAGAGGCGGTTTGCTGGTGGCTTTGGGGGGCAGCATTGTTTGCTTGTCTGTTAGTTTATTTCTATTTTTTTTTTTAATTTTTTTTTAGATTTATTTATTTATTATATGTAAGTACATCATAGCTGTCTTCAGACATTCCAGAAGAGGGAGTCATATCTCACTAAGGATGGTTGCAAGCAAGTGGTTGCTGGGATTTGAACTCAGGACCTTCTGAAGAAGAGCAGTCGGTGCTCTTAACCACTGAGCCATCTCTCCAGTCCCCTTGTCTGTTAGTTTAAACAGTGTCTTACTAGGGCTTGCAGAGACCCGCCTGCCCCTGCCTCCCTCCCGAACAGTGGGAGGCACCACGCATGCCTGCCTTCATTTCTGGTTCCCAGTAACTATGAGGTGCCCTGGCTGATGTCATAGTTTGCGTCTGTGTCTTTCAGAACGAGCTGGGACAGACCATATACTATCTATCCAAAAGACGTGCTGTTCTTGGCTGAAAAACAGGGCATGTTTGTAACGATTTGGGCGATAAGAGTTACAGAGATTAATTCCAGCACTTGAGAAGCAGAGGCAGGTGGATTTCTGAGTTCGAGGCCAGCCTGGTCTACAGAGTGAGTTCCAGGACAGTCAGGGCTACACAGAGAAACCCTGTCTCGAAAATAAATTTCAAAAAAGAGAGAGAGAGAGAGCGTTACAGAGAGTGAGCTGTCTAACAAGAGTGAACAGAAGTGAAAATCCCAGGAGAGGAAGTAGTTTCAGTCAGAAAACGTGTTTCCAGGTTCTCTGCCCTGCTTGTTTTTATTCTCACGCCCTTTTAGGGGTCGTGGGTATTGCCAGGGTCAGCAAAGTGTTCATGGAGATGGCAGACTGGATATTAGGAAAGCTATTATCCGTGAGGGGAAAAGGAAGCCCTGGCCGTGGAAGTGGCCCAGTTGGCAGCACGCTTGCTGAGCGTGCCCAGGGAAGGAAGTTCAGTCCCCAGAACCAACACAAAAGCTGGACCCCGTAATCCCAGTGTGGGGAGAGAGAGGGGATCTCTAGAGCCCACTGACCAGCCAGTCTAGCCAAATTGAGAGACCCTGCCTCAAAAAAATAAGGTTGCCAGGCATGGTGGCACACACCTTTCATTCCAGCCCTCAGAAGGCAGAAGCAGGTGGAGCACTGTGAGTTCGAGGCCAGCCTGGTCTACAAATCGAGTCCAGGACAGCCAGGGCTGTTATACAGAGAAACCCTGTCTTAAAACAAAATGAAAAGGTGAGGGTGATTGTAAGAGATACTTGATATTGACCTCTGGCCTCTACACCACATGCAAACTCATATGTACACACACACACACACACACACACACACACACACATGCACACGTACATACACAGCATACACATGCATACACATACAACATGCACACCCACATGCACACACACATGCATACACACAGCATGCACACCCATGCACATACACACACATGCACACCCACGCACACATATGCGTCCACAAACATGTATATATATACACAAATACAAAACCTCCCAGGTTGCATAGCCTTCTCTCCCGCACGCCCCGCCTTTGTACGCCACAGGTCCCACAGCCACTCACTGCTCTCTCCTCGCTGTGTTCGCTCCCACAGGACAGACTCCTTCAGGGGATTCGTTGATTACTGCTTGCACAAAATACCTCAGGAAAGACCAGCAGCGGTGGAGCTGTTGCGGGTAACTTTTCCAGTTTCCATCTGAGGAGGGGCTGTGCGTGAGGTCTGGCCATGGGGGACAGGCAGTTGCTCTGTGGCTGAGCACTGTGACACGCTGACTCATGCAAAGATAGAAATAGGCATCAAAACTGACAGGTGGTCAGGACCCACATTCGTCCTTCTCCCCCATCCCACCTGGGTGTAGGTTTTTCCTCCCCACCCTCCTGTCCCACCTCAGAACAGTCCGTTTCCCCTCCTGCTCCACTTGCCATCTACCCCAGGGTTTCTCTCACTGAACGTGAGTGAGCTCCCAGGACGATCGCCCAAGGGTGCCAATGCCGACTCTGCAAATCTCAGTAAGGTTGGCGTCAAATCCAAGCAGAGGAGACATAGGGTGACGATGTAAAAACAGGCACTCAGGTCACACAGATGAGCTAACAAAGTGTGGCGTCACCGTATGTAAGAGTATGGTGGCTTGCCTGTGGTCTCGCCATATGGCCAGGTTGCTCTTGAACGAATGATTCCCCCTGCCTCCACTCTCCCAGTGCTGGTGTTACAGGAGTATACCAGCATCATGCCTGGCTCTGGGAGGTAAGGGCATCTGTGGTTCAAGGCCAGCCTCCGCTACATGAGAACCTATCTTGACAACAACGGAGCCTTCAATTCTGTAGAGGTTTTTTTCTCCTTTGCTCTCTGACTGCCTTTTAATGAATACACACAAGCCTGACTTGAGCCCCGCAGTACTGAGCCTCTCTCTCTCTCTCTCTCTCTCTCTCTCTCTCTCTCTCTCTCTCTCTTTCACTCTTCGCTGTGTGTTGATGTCAGTGATGACCCTGTGGTGTGTCAGCATTCTAGTGGTGGATGGGAATCCTTCCCAGTGGAGACACTGCTGGCTCTCTGTCCTCTACTGTGTGAGGAGGTTCACTCAGTCCAGGTGTTCGTTTCATTCTCAGAGTGAATCCTTTTACAAGCAGTTTCGTCTTTGGTTTGTTTATAAGACCCAGAAGGACCGTATTCCTTCTGAAAGCACTCACGGCTCTTGCAGAGGACCCACACGACAGCTCACAACTGTCTGGAACTCCAGTTCCAGGGAATCAGCACCCTCTTCTGGCCTCTGCAGGCACTGCACACACATGTGGTACAAGACATACATACAGGCAGGCAAAACACCCCCCCACACACACACACACACACAACCAATTGTAACTGTTCATACATATAAAATAAAGACACAGTTTATACTTGGCTGTGCGATGGCCCAGTGGTCAGAGCACTCATGCTGAGTGTGAGAACCTGAGTTAGGATCCCAGCACTTGCATGGCAAGAGGGGACAGGCTACGTGAACCTGTAAACTCGGAGACAGGGAAAACATGGAGGCTTGCTGGCCACAAGCCTTATCTTCATGCTCAGTGAGAGACCCCATCTCAAAGGGATCAGACAGGGAGTGGTGGAGCAAGATGGCCAACATCCTCCCCCAAACCTCCACATGTGTGCTCACAGGCGTGTGCACTTACACACGTGTGCATGTACATATCACACACACACGTTGACACATGAAATCATGTGTGACACTACTCCTGTGAAGATCCGAGCAGCTGGCTACTCCCTGCAGATAGGATCTGAGGACAGACCCAAGTCCAACTTGGTGAACCCCGAGTCTCACTGCGTGTGCTTACAGGAATATGGGTGAGGAATTACAGGAGTAGAAATGACCCAAATGCTGCATCCCCAAAGCCCACCCCAGGACAGGTGACAGATCACAAAGCTGGACCCCTGGGGCCCCCTGCCCAGCCTGCAGGCAGGTATCTCAGCTGCTCTGAACATGCCCCTCAGCAGTCCTTAACAGCACGGTACACATGCTAGGAGGGAAAGTCTAGTGAATCTGGTCAGTTTCAGGACGTCCTGAAAGCTCTGAGTTGTTTCATTCCTTGTAGGAGGATAAAGTGTTTTATCTCTGCTTAGAACACGCCATTCTGCCTTCCCACAGACACCCCACACCTTAATGGGCTTGGAAGGCTTTAATCTAGGAGGAAACAGCTACATAGTGAGGACTGGACCCAGGAACCGGTGTATGCTAGGAAACATGTTCATATGTATATATACATACATATATATATATATATATATATATATATATATATATATACACATATATGTGTAGCTGGCCTTTGCTGCTTTGTGGGTTCTTCTCCCCACTGTTTGTGTCCCTCTCATTTCATACACTATCCTTAGATAGGAGAGAAAGAAGGATAGAGGGGAAGGGAGAGACCCCTGAATCTAATTTCTTTCTTGTAGTTTCTTCTTTGAGCACAACAACTAACAAGCCACAGCCAACCGCCCTGAACGACCAACACTGACCCTACCTCTCAGGGCCCTAGCATTTATCTACCCTCTGAAAAGTCCCCAGAATTCCAAACATCACACAATTGCAGAACCTATTTGCAGCCGGTGAAAAGAAGGAAGGAAGGAAGGAAGGAAGGAAGGAAGGAAGGAAGGAAGGAAGGAAGGAAGGAAGGAAGAAGGAAACTTCAAATCTCTGAAGAACAACTAGGAAAGACACTAGAGAATGGGGAGACATACCATGTTCATGGATTGGTAGAATTACTGTTGTGAAAATGACCATCCTACCAAAACAGGGAATTCCCCACCAAACCACACAAACAAACTCCTTAGAGACAAGACACACACACACACACACACACACAAGTATGTATGTATGTATGTATGTATGTATGTATGTATTTTTGTATTTATGTATTATGTATGTATGTATGTATGTATGTATATATCCTGAAGTTCCCGTGGAACCAGAAACACTGCTAGAGTCCGTCAGCATTCTCTGTGCTGAAGAGAGTCTTGTGTGAATTTTGAAAAGGAGCAAACTAGGATTCCCACTTTTTCTCCAGCTGCCTATCTACTTATTCCTGACTATTTTTCAGTAACTCTTCTTTTCCTCATATTCTCTTCCTGAGGTTAAAATATTACTTTTACATTGAATAATTTAAGAACAGAACTAAAGTAAAAATTATCAAAATGTTTTTTAAAAAAAAAAAACCACAATGTTGTATCATAAACATCAACAAATCAAAAGAACAAAGGCAGCTGGGAAACAGGGGCTGGGGCGTCAATTAATTATCCTATTTTTCAGATAAAAACGTAGTTTTCTGGTAAAGGAAACTCTGCTTTCGTAAGGCTTTCATGATACTTTAATCTTATTTTTCTCTTATTTTTGAAGTGTTCTATTACATTTATATTTTTATTTTGAGAGAGTGCTCACGCATGTGTACGTGCACATGAGCATGCACACGTGATTCCCCAGCACACGTGTTACTTATGCTCAGTTCTCCTTCCACCATGTGAGTCCCAGGGGTCAGAATCAGGTCACAGTCAATCTCGGTGGCAAGCCCCTCTATTCATTGAGCCATCTTGCCTGCCCTCTCTTTAATTCAGTTTGTTTATTTATTCGTTTACTACATCATATTTGTATGCGGGTTATTTGTATTTTTAATTTTTAAAATTAAAATATAATTACATCATGTTCCCCTTCCCTGTCCTTCCAACCGTCCCATGTACCCAGCCCCTGCCCCCACCCCCACCCCAACCTCCGATTTCTTTCAAATCCATGGCTTTCTGTAATTTTAAATGGAGGGGGCATAGGAACAAATCACTCTGTCAGTGACAAAAAGAAGTAACTAAAATTAAGCAATCATTTTACTTTACTTTCTTCTAATTCTAATTTCTTCTAATTCTAATTCACACATACACACACACTATATACATGCAGTACCCACAGAGGCCAGAAGAGGGCAACAGATCCCCTGGAACTGGAGTTACAGGCAGCTGTGAGGCATCATGTGGGTGTTGGGAACCAAACACAGGTCTTCTACAACAGCAGCCAGTACTCCCAGCCACTAACATCTCCCAGACCCAAGTTCTAGTAATTTGTATTATATTTATGGTGAAGTAAATCTCAGGAGATAGCATCAGTCCAGAGCAGAAGGAATACTTAGTGATTGTGTAAGCACTGTGGAAATGAGTGTGCAGCTTCCCACGAGAATTAAAACAACAACAGGACTGTATTGGATCCAGCATCCCATCCTTTGGGTTTATATCTAAAAAAAACTCTGTTATCTTTACAATGTCTGCATCCCATAATGACTACAGCATCACCCATAGCAACCAAGGTAGAGAAACAGCACACATGTCCATCGGTGGAATGAAAGACAGGGAAACTGTGATACACATGTACACAACAGAATACCTTTCAGCCTGTGTCTAGGCCAATGGACCACGGCTGGGGTACCCCCGGGGGTGGGGGTGGGGTCCTAGTGGCAGCCTTGGTGGAAGGTTTGAAGGTAAGAGCGGATGCCAGTACAGATAGCTTCCTGCTTCCCAGAAGGTTACAGGCTCAGAGGAGGTGATCAGGTGTGGATGGGAAACCACTGTTGGGTATCTGACAGACAGCATGGGTGGATCTGGAAGGCATTGCACGCATGAAATAAGCCAGATACACAAAGAAGGGCTCCACACAACATGGCGCACATGTAGAACTTGCACACATTTTTTAAAAAGAAAAATCAAAGATACAGAAGAAAAAAAGTAGAAAGGTGTTTTCAGGAGTGGAAATGAAATTTGGGACTGACAAGATGGCTCAGGAGGTAAAGGGGCTTGCCACCAAACCTAAAGGCCTGAGTTTAATACCTGGGGCCCACATGGCAGAAGGGGCGGACTGACTTCAGCAGGCACATACAAGTAAGCATGTAAAAAAAGAACTGGGGAGGTTGAGGTACAGGCCTAGTGTTTTACTCATGCGACATACATGCTGCCTATTGAGACCTCAGGCCTGAGCTGAGGACTGCAGGGTCTTGTGAGTTTTGAAGGCAGTGGGTTTTGGCACCTTCGCTACACACATGGGAGTAAGGGATGATGGTGTGGTAACTCTCTGTAGTAATTACTTCGCCATCTGGGCCAAAGCATCACATTGTGCATCATAAATATTTACAGTTAAGAAGAGACTTTTTATTACAAGGTCTCATGGCGTAGCCCTGGCTGGCCTGGAATGCACTACGTAGGTCAGGATGGCCTGAAATCCATGGAAACAGAGACCCTCTTGCTCTGTCTCCCAAGAGCTGGCATTGAAAGTGTGAACTGCCCTGCCTAGCCAAACAAAAACAAACAAAGCAAGAATTCCTGTGGAGCCGGGGGCGGTGGTGGCACATGCCTTTAATCCCAGCATTTGGGAGGCAGAGGCAGATGGATCTCTAAGCTCGATCTCTAAGCTCGAGGCCAGCCTGGTCTACAGAGTGAGTTCCAGGACAGCCAGGGCTACCCAGAGAAACCCTGTCTTGAAAAAAAAAAGAAACAAAGAAAGAAACAAAGAAACAAAGAAAAGAAAGAAAGCTTTGTGAAGATGCTAGAGCAAGGGTTCTCAACCCATGGGTCCCAACCCCTCTGGGTCCCTTATCACCTATCCTTCATATCAGACATTTACATTATGGTTCATAACAGTAACAAAATTACAGTCACAGAGTGACAACAAAATAACCTTATGGTTGGGGGTCACCACAGCAGGAGGAACTTTTATTAAAGGGTCTCAGTGTTAGGAAGGTTGTGAGCCACTGCTCTAGAGTCTGCAAAGGGACAGAAGGTAGAAGCACTGTTACCTCTTTGTAAGTGGGGGTTTCCACGAGGGACCCCAGCCTCAAAATCTCGTTTACTTCTAAGGCCCCTGAACCTGCTCACCCTTCCCTGCCTGCTCCCATGCATACATCGCACCTAAAGATAACGCTGTTCACCGTCCGTTCTCCCCCCCCACCCCACCCCACCCCCGTTGTTCAGCACGACTTCATTCGGAGGGAGCGGCCACCGAAGGTCCTCATTGACCTCATCCAGAGGACAAAAGATGCTGTCCGAGAGCTGGACAACCTGCAGTACAGGAAAATGAAGAAGATCCTCTTCCAGGAGACTCGGAACGGGCCCTTGAATGAGTCGCAGGAAGAAGAAGAAGTAGGTCCGCCTGGTTTCAGCTTCTCTGGGAGAAGAAGCTTCCAGACTTGGCACGGGGAAACCCCAGTGAGAGTGAGGATGTGGTCGGTGCTCTCTCCTCCCTAAGAGATGCTCGGGATAGCATCTGGTAAAACCAGAGCTGTGGCGGGGGTGGTATCGTGGGGTAAGGTGGGCACTTAGGAATGGCAGAGCACAGCTTTTAATATATATTTTTAGTGTGAGGATTCCATGCGTGCATACGAAGCCTTCCGGTCACTTTTAGCCCCTTCTCCCCCCCCCCTCCAGGACCGCCCCACCCCCACCCCAAGCCTCCCAGCTTCTCTTTAACCCACTGAGTCCAGTTACTGCTGCCTGTGCCTACGTAAGCATGAGACTGGCTTGTGAACTTGGGGCCAGCTTGGCCCACCAAGTGAGACCCTGTCTCAAACAAGAAAGGGGCAGGGAGAAAAAGAGTGCAAGTGGGGTCCAGGCTGCTCTCACGTGGGGCCTGTAGGATCCAAGGCCCCAGCATCTGCTTCTCTCATTCGACACAGGGTACGCCACAGTTTTCAAAGGAAAGGTGGCTTCATGGTCTCTCAGTCAGCTAAAGGAATGGGTGAGGGCCAGCCAGATGGCCCAGCTAGTCAAGGTAGCCAGCCTGAGCTAGACCTCCATGGCCACATGGTGCCACAGGGAGACAAACAACTCCTGCAAGTTGTCCTCTGACCCCCACAAGCCCACCAGAGCACATGCACACATCCATAGACACACACATGCATGCATACATACATACATACAAACATACACATATACACATATGCACATACACACACATAGACACACATGCACACACACATCCACATATGCACAAAGACACACATAGGAAAAGAACTAGTGAGGGAGAGAGAGTGATGTTGTTCTTCAACTTTAATGATACAAAAGTGTTTTATCAATAATAAAATTCAAAAATAGGAATTAGACTAATAAAAAAAATCTCTTGATTGGTATAGACAGTTGACTTCCCTTTCATTGAGAAAACAGACGCACTAAAATTGAGTGTTGAGAGTGGGTGTGGAAGCACTCGTCTTTAACCCCAGCACTCAGGAGGCAGAAGCAGGGTGACCTCTTTGCGTACAAGGCCAGCCTGGTCTACGGAGCGAGTTCTAGGACAGCCCTGGCTACACACCGAGACCCCGTCTTCAAAAGAAAAAGTGGTGTATCGTCCACTTCCTATTACCGAATGATTGCTTGTATTCTCAGCTTACCAGGTCCATTTGTGTATAGTAGGGTTTGAAAATAGGGTTTATGTGCAACGACGTCGACTCCGTGACATTATTTAATCTGGTGGGGAAGATACTGTGGGGTGGCTGGCTGATAGATTCACAGCTTCGCCCCACCCCGCGGTTGGTCTTTGGGCCGATAGCAACACACACCAGTATTACTTAACAGATTTCTTAATGAGATCAATCGCAGATGTAAGCGTGACAGACTCGCTTAAGAGAGGCAGAATTTAATTACCTACCTCAGACGGGAGAATTTGTATCCCTGGCTCATATGAAGGGACTCACTGATGACCTGTAGGAGAATGCACCGCTTGTCCCCTCTAAAGTCCCACTCCACTCAGTGTGAGGTGGCAACTGCAGATACTGTCGAAACCACAAGGTTGGTGGACAGCAGTGTCTCTCTAGGGGGGCCCTGGCATTTCTTTTTCTTTTTCTTTTTTTTTAAGATTTATTTATTTATTATATGTAAGTACACTGTAGCTGTCTTCAGACACTCCTGAAGAGGGCGCCAGATCTCGTTATGGATGGTTGTGAGCCACCATGTGGTTGCTGGGATTTGAACTCAAGACCTTTGGAAGAGCAGACGGGTGCTCTTACCCGCTGAGCCATCTCGCCAGCCCCGGCCCTGGCATTTCTAATGAGCCCTCGCAAGCCTGGACTCATGGCACTTACTGGGAACAGCCCCCAGCATCGTGGTTTCATGACGCTTACATAGCGTCGTGGTTGTGTGTGGCGGGGGAGCCCTGGGATGGTAACATATCCAGAACTGCCCTGGGGAAGGATGGAGGTGAGTGAGATTTGTGGGGGCGGTAGTGCCTCCCAGAGAGCTTCCATGAGAGAGACCTGTGAGGAAGCAGAGACGGGAGGGATCCCTGGGGCTCACTAGCTGGCCAGCCTTGCCTGGGGCACAGTGGCCCTGTCCGTGGGTCGGCACTTGATCTCTGGGGTGTTTTGCTCTGTGACCCCAGCGCCTGTCCTTTACAGGATGGCGAGCAAGGAAGCAACCTGAACCGAGAGGTGGACAGTCTAGGCAGCATCCACTCCATCCCCAGCGCATCGGTGAGCACGGGCAGCCGGAGCAGTAGCGTGAACAGCATGCAGGAGGTCATGGACGAGAGCAGCTCTGAGCTCGTCATGATGCAGGAGGATGAAGTCACAGTCAACTCCAGCTCTTCTGTGGTCCACAAGAAGGTAAGCATGGCAGGTCGCCCACGAGCCGGGCTTGGGTACTCAAGGCAAAGCCTGCTCGGGACAAGTGGCTTTTGGGAGGCTGGGTTTCCGAGTGACAGCGTGAACACGGGATAGAAAGAGCATCAAGGTCACACCCTCTCCAGTGGCTGGCACCATCAAGCAGAATGGTCAAGGGATCCCAGCAGGGCACAGTGGCACAGTGTCTAACATGCCAGCCCCTGGAAGGCTGAGGTAGGAGACTGCCGTAAGTTCAAGGCTGCCTTCCATTACTTCAGGAGTAGTAGGCCAGCCTGGGCTACAGGAAAAAGATTGGGGGTGCTGGAGAGGAGAGGTGGCTCAGAGGTTAAGAGCAATTGTTCTAAACCCAGGTTCAATTCCCAGCCCCCTCCTGGTGGCTCACAACCATCTATAACTCCAGGCCAGTGACCTACTCAGACACCAGACACACAAATCAATCAAACACATAAATTAATACAATATTGAAAAAAAAAAAAAGAGGAAAGAAAGCTGAGTGGTGGTGGCACACCATTAGTCCCAGCACTCAGGAGGCAGAGAAAGGAGGATCTCTGCGTTCGAGGCCAGCCTGGTCTCCAGAGTGAGTTCCAGGACAGCCAGGGCTGCACGGAGAAAGTCTGTCTTCAAAACCAAAATAACAACAACAACAACAACAACAAAGCAAAAAGGACGAGAGGAAAAGAGGAAAGAAGCAATCCCTAAGTCCTGGAAAGACGCTGTTCCGTCCTCTGTAAGCAGTGGCCTTCACACCTCAGGCCGGCAGAGCTTCGCAGGTTGTGACCAGTCGGAAGAATAGAGCCGGGGCTGGCAGTTCTCAAGAGGCTGAGACAGGGGGATGGCAAGTCCAAGGCTTTCCAGGGCTACGCAGTAAGTTCAAGATAAGCAGCTTACCAAGACCCTGCCTGAAAATAAGGAGCCAAAAGCAACAGCAACGGATGAGGACTGACATGGAGCTCACTGGTGGCATCCATGCTCGCCGCGGGCAGGACCCTGGTTCAACCCCCAGCCCTGGGGGCAGGCGCTACAGTCCCGCGCGCTGCCTGTTTTACGGGTGGTTTCTAGAATTTATCGTTATAAATCTTCTAAAGCAAGCACTCTGCTAACTACACTTGCAGGTTTATTGGTCTGTCTGTCTGTCTGTCTGGTGTGGAGGGTTCACACACACACACACACATGTGGAGGTCTGAGGAAAGCATGCGGAGTTGACTCTGCCCTTCACCATGTGGGTTCCAAGGATGCACCGAGGTCACCAGACGTGGTGGCAAGCAAGCTTCCATAGCTGCTAAGCCAGCTCGTGCGTGACTTTAGCTTTCGAATGAATGGGGCTGAGCCAGGGCGCTTGTCTGATTTGCCTCTCTGTCGCTGTGATAGAAACACCGGTGACCGACAGCAGCCTGAGGAAGAAAGGGTTAATTCCATCTTGCAGCTCTCTGAGGCTCAGGAAGCCAAGGGAGGAACCTGCAGGCAGGAGCTGGTCTCCTCCTGATTTACTCAGCCTGCTTTCTCTTAGCACCCAGGACCACCTGCCCTGGACTGGTGCTGCCCACAGTGGGCTGGACCCTAACTTATAACCGTGCCACAGACTTGCCTGCAGGCCAGTCTGATGGAGGCAGTTTGTCGACTGAACTCTCCTCTTCCCAGATGACCCTGGCTTGTGTTATGGTGGCACAAACCTAACCAGCAGAATGCTCATTTTATACTGTCCTTTATATCGGAAATTAAAACTCTATGTGGAAAAGTTAGCGCTTACTTCAAAGCCATTGCTTTGGCTTGAGGGAAACAGTCCACACTATAAAACCATAATGATCCCTGTCATTTTAATATATACATTTTAATATATATTTCATGTGCATGAATGTTTGTCTGCATATTGTCCATATGTACTACATGTGTGCAGTGCCCATGGAGGCCAGAAGATGGCGTCTGATCCTCATGGATATGGAATTGCCAGTGATGGCGGGTGCTGGGAACTGAACCAGGGTCCTGGGCAAAGCAGCAAGTGCTCTTAACCTCTGAGCCATCTCTGCAGTGCCCCCCCCCACCTTGGCATTTTTCTTTCTTTCTTTTTAAGTATCTGAGCGATTTGTGTGTAGTATTCTTTCCAGGGAACAATGGAAGGTTTATTTGTGACATCTCAGATGAAATGGAAGCATTGTTGCTTCGGCTGAGAGGTAGGAGTGAATCCAAGGGCAGCAAGTGCCAAGGCCCTGGGGCAGGAGGTTGGAGGTTGGAGCCTGAACATGGATGCACGACTTCAAAGATATCAGGGTCTGAGGATCAGGAAAATTAAGAAAACGGGTGATAGGAAGCAGATATAAAAAGCCACTTGGCACTCCGGTTTACAGGCAAATGGACACATATTTAAAGTGTAGAACAGAAAGCTTGGGGGTCAGGAAAAGTGGCTCAGTGGATAAAGGTGTTTGTTGGCAAACCTGTTGACCTGAGTTTGGTCCCCAGGATAGGAGAGACCCAAGCCTCCCATGTTATCTTCTGACCTACGCACTGTGGCCCAGGTGCACACATCGGGGACAGGAGGCAGAAAATACAGATGCAGAAAATGAAGCAGAAGGCTTTGTATTCTCTGGTGCTGACAAACCTGTTTCCTTCCCATCACCCGTTGGGGCCCCGTGACCAGAGAACCAGAGAAAGCTTTAGAAAAGAGTGAGCCTTCTGCGGGAAGAGACAGTGCAGGATTTTCATTTTGTGTATGCGTGTTTATTATTATTTATGTGTATGTGTGTGAGGCTGGATGAAGGTAGCGTGTGCTCAGGAGTCCTCAGAGGAGACACAGAGGCCATCAGGGTGGCTGAGAACTGAGCCAAACCCAGGTCCTCTGCAAAAACAATAGGTGCTCTTTTTTTTAATGTATTTACTCTTGGTTTTTGTGTATTGGTATTTTGCCTGCGTGCGTGCGTGCGTGTGTGTGTGTGTGTGTGTGTGTGTGTGTGTGTGTGACAGCATCAGATCTTGATGTTACAGACTGTTGTGAACTGGGATTTGAACCCAAGTCCTCTGGAAGAGTAGTCAGTGCCCTTAACTGCTGAGCCATCCCTCCAGCCCACCGTAATTGCTCTTAACCACTCTCCAGCATGTGGGTTTTCAGTTTTCCTGTTTGATGTTCCCCTGGGATAATGTCCTATGAGACGGAGAAGGATGAGTAAGTAGCTAAGAAGAAGGTGACCTGAGGCACAGGCCCTCTGGACACCAGAGCCAGCTCCACTCGTGGCTCTGTCTCCTCAGAGTTGTTGAAGCTGGGCAGAAATAACTGTATCAAGAGGTGTCTTCCCTCTTGAGTCATTGAATATGGGCCACAGGGCGTACAGCAGCAGCACTCGCTCACAGTGGGCTCAGCTCCCATGTAAAACCACAAAGACAAAGAAGTGGAGGGTGTGGCTCTGCTTGACGGTCCCCAGGTTGCCCGGGGTTATGACCAGTCTCAGAAAAGCCACTAAACAACTTTTCGCCTAACCTTTGTCTCGTCCCAGTGGTTTGCTTTTTAGTGTCTGTCACTCTGTACAGTTATATCATGGAGCAGGTTTCCCAGCAGAAACTCATTATCCCTCTGCCATCCCAACATCCCAGGGTCACAGGATCAAGTCCTGCCTGGCTCCACAGGAGAGACCCCACCTCAAAAAGTAAACAAGGGTCCTGAGAGTGCCCAGTGGCTAGGGGAACTGGCTGAACTTGCAGAGGACTGGGTTTAGCTCCAGCACCCACATGACAACTCACAACCTTCGGTGACAACAGCTCCAGGCAACTTGACCACCTCTTCTGGCTGTTAAGGGCACCTTCACATACAGGGGTCGCACAAACTCACGCAAACAAGCATACATAAAAACTGGAAAAAGAATAAGACAGGGAGGGTAGAATGCAGCTCGGTTGTGGGTATGTGCCTTGCACTGGTGAGGTCCTGCGTTCAGTCCCCAGAACACGCACATACACATAAAGTTTTTTTTTTTTAATCTCTAAACCATACCCACATATGATTTTAATATCCCATGAGTAGAATGTAAGATTCCCCATTCCCCAGAAGGGTTTTAGGTACAGCATAGTCGGTCACTAACTACAGACCGAGGAGCGAATGAATGACAAATTGGCAACAGTAGTTGAGGTTTGGGAAACGGGTATCCGAGTGTTAGATAATCTTCGATGTTGCCCTGAAGGCTTGGAAGAGTTAACTGAGCGGAGTTTGCCTACTGACACGGAAGGCAGCACTAGCATGCTTGACCCCAAAGTGTGAGCAGAGTGGACCCTGATAAGCCAGCACACAGAGCCCAAGGTGATCCACCCACAGGTGGGAAACAGATCCCCACCCTACGGCACACCTGACCGTGGCCAGCAGGCCAAAACACAGCCTGCCTACCGCCTCAGAAGATGACCCTCTCATCAAACTCGGGTCTTAAAAATGCCTACGTGTCTATCAGTTACGGTTTCCTTATCTATGCACGCACGTGTATTTGCACATGTGCAAATGATTCCCACAATTACCACAGACCGTTAAAACTCTGAACTGCAATACTATCCATAATGCAATTGATCACTCAAAAAGCTGAAAGTCTGAAAAGTGTTTACTAAGCAAGAGAACACTTAGGTCACGTCGGGTAATTTTGTATACCCTGCCCTTAGGCTTCCTTAATTATTTTTTTATCATACAAAGTGACAGATTTCATTATGATAGTCTTACCCACTTGTCACTACTATACTCTGTCCCTTTGTGTCCCACGCAGAACCTGAGCTTAAATTTATGTGTGTGTGTGTGTGTGTGTGTGTGTGTGTGTGTGTGTGTGTGTGTAGGTCATGGGTGTGAACTCCGTTCTAGGACATTTAGCATGTGTGTGTGTGTGTGTGTCTGTCTGTCTGTCTATGTGTCTATGCACGTGCATGACACACAAAAGCACATATGTGGAGGTCAAAGGTCAGCTTTCTATCTGTCCTCTCCTTCCACCACATGGGTCCCAGGGATAGAACTTGGGTCATCAGGCTTAGCAGCAAGCACCTTTTCCTGCCGACCCATCTCCCCAGCCCTGTCGGCTTCTCTGAAAACCAAAGAACAGCTCTCCCCAGTTTTGCGGCAGGAAGGGAAACCCTTGAGGGGCTAGGGTGCCCTCGGTGCATCTTGATGCTGTGGCCTGCGTGCTTCTGCTGCACAGAGGGTCAGGCCTTTGCTGCTTCCACTCGTGTTCCTCCGAGAGCAAATGAACAAAAGATGGTGCATGCAGATCAGGTGCAGGGACCTACCGCAGCCACTTCAGATGTCACAGCTCCGTGCCATCTCCCTCCCTAACTTTGTGGTTCACTTCTGTGACCTCAGGATGCCCACTGCAGGAGTCCTTTAATAAGGATGCAGTGAAGCCAAGAGTGGTTTGCACAGCTTCAACCCCAGCGCTTGGGAGGCTGAGTCTAGCGGGTCTGAGTTTGAAACCAGCCTGGTTTACATATCACGTTCCAGGCCAGCCAGAGCTGCACGCAGACGGAGACCCTGTCTCGGAACAAAACAGGACAAAACAAGAGTGATCATTCTGAAGTGAGCAAGGGAGGGACAGCGAGCTCGTTGACCACGTCTCCACAGAGAGGCGGTTAGGGTGTCTGTACCCGGCTCCAGCCAGAGCCAAGTTCGTTTGGGTCACCCCGTGGGGTGTGCCACAAGTGCCACTGCTTCACGGCTTGCTTGTAAGAACAGAGTAGCATCGATGGAACACAAATATGAATTCTTTAATAACTCAAGGCGAAGGTGTCCTCTTCTCACAAACTCCTCGGACCTCTCCTCCCGAGTTTATGGAGCCGTCGCCTCACAAGTGCCTACTAAGTGCCACACCTCAGGCCAAGGGCCAGGGAGAAGGGTTTTTCAAATCCTCCCCCCCCCCCACCTCAGGCAGAAAATGAGGTGCACTCCCCTTGTGGGTAGATACGAACCCAGCCCCCATGTCAGTCCAGAGGGAGGAAGAGACCAAGGTTGCAGCCAAGATCTTGTGAGGTCTGCACACGCGACCACATGGCATTTCTGTCTTGGGTGGAGCTGCAGTCTAAGTAAAAGTAGTGCCCTGCGGGTGTGGATGTTGTTCAGAGTGTTTACCTACCATGCACAAGGCCCTGGCTTCCATCCTTTAATAAGGATGCAGTGAAGCCAAGAGTGGTTTGCACAGCTTCAACCCCAGCGCTTGGGAGGCTGNGTCTAGCGGGTCTGAGTTTGAAACCAGCCTGGTTTACATATCCCCAGCACACAGCCAGCATGGGTGGCAGAGCCAGGACAGTTGCAGGGATCTGCTGGACAGCCTATCGAAGCTCCATGTTCAGTGAGAGGCCCTGCCTTGAAAAACAGTGCTGGAGACAGTGGAGGGAGGCGGCACTGTCTGGCCTTCACATGTGCACACACACACACACACATGTGCACACACATGATGGCCCAGGCCAGGACATAAGTTTGTGCCTTCGGTGTGATAGATCTCACTCTACTGTATATATATATATATATAAAAAGCTGGGCCTTCCTAGCAGGCCATGGTATCCCCTGCCTGGAATCTTAGGACTCACACTCAGCGTGCTGAGGCAGGAGGACCACAGATTCAAGCCAGCCTGGGCTGAGTGCAAGGCCCTTGCTTCCAACACATTATTTTGAACAGACAATACAATTCAAAGGAAAACAGACATACTGCATACACCATTGGAGGCCCTGAGCAGGCAGTACCTGGATTCTACCTGCAATCCATCAGCAGATTCTTCTAATCTGATTGTATTTTACAACAGGCCAACACTGTAGATGCGCCAGATTGAAATACATGGACTTATAGTGGGCCCCTGACCCCACTAGAGTCTCAGGGGGCCATCTCTTGTGTTGCCAGACAGTAATACTTGGTTACATTTCATTCACTTACTGTGCATGCATACATATGTGTACACAGGCGCCACGCGGCGTTCATGTGGAGGTCAGAGGTCAACTCTCAGGAGTCGGTTCTCTCCTGACCCCCAAGTGGGTCCTGGGGTTCAAATGCACATTCTGAGACTAGGTAAGACTGGCCGTTACCCACCGAGCCCGTCTCGCCAGCACTGAGGGTAATATTTTAAAGATAAGTTACCCCCAGGAAATATACTTGTTCTTGCTGCGATGCAGAGTGATGGTAGCTCTTCATGTCAGCCCCCAACTCCTCCTGGATGCGTAACAGGGGTTGACTCTACCTGTGTTAACTGATCCTCTCCCTGGCTACTATTAACTCATGCCCGGCCGGTTCAGACATTGTGCAGCATCTACCACGTTACAGTGGTTGAACCCTAAGGGTCTGGGGAAGGAACACTGACTGGTGCAGGTGACATAGCTTCTGTTTCTATTTAAGCCTCCAGCCCTGTCCCGTGCCCCTTATTTTTAAGTTGCCCATCTGGTTGACTGGGGAACTAAAGCCTGTTTTTTTGTGCAATGTGATTGGATGCTTACAAATGTATTTCTTTTTTGTTTGTTTCTTTTTGGTTTTTTCTTTTTTTTTTTTTAAGATTTATTTATTTATTTATCTATTTATCTATTATATGTAAGTACACTGTAGCTGTCTTCAGACACCCCAGAAGAGGGCATCCGATCTCATTACGGATGGTTGTGAGCCACCATGTGGTTTCTGGGATTTGAACTCAGGACCTTCAGAAGAGCAGTCAGTGCTCTTAACCACTGAGCCATCTCTCCAGCCCCTACAAATGTATTTCTTGGGCCTGGCAATATCAGGTAGTGTTAAAGCGAATGGTTGCCCCCAAAAAGACAAAATACGAGTAAACCAGATATGGTGGCCTCACCTTTAATCCCGGGCGTGCAGCAGAGATAGGTGGAGCTTTCTGAGTTCCAGGCCGGCTAGGCTACAACAGCAAGACTTTGTCTCCAAATGAGTCAATAAAATCAAACAAGGGGCTGGTGAGATGGCTCAGCAGGTAAGAGCACCCGACTGCTCTTCCAAAGGTACAGAGTTCAAATCCCAGCAACCACATGGTGGCTCACGACCATCCTTAACGGGATCTGACACCCTCTTCTAGAGTGTCTGAAGACAGCTACAGTGTACTTACATATAATAAATAAATAAATCTTTAAAAATAAATAAATAAATAAAATAAAATCGAACAAAATATAAGCGAAGCAGCCTTCCTTCCCTGCTGCTCCGGAAATGGGCGTGTCTTTGATCTGACTGACACACAGCTCCACCTTAGTGCCCTGCCCCCTTGTACTAGAACAGTGATGGTGACCTGGTGTGACACTGCCTAGCTAACATGAGACTTCTCGGAAAAGAAACCAGTGGAGGGCCCAGTGCATACGAGCACTCACGGCCAAGCCTGACGGCCCGAGGTCACACTGTAGGAAGGGACAGCTGTCTCCTGAAGTGGTCCTCTGACCTCACACATGTGCTGTAGCAAGTACACACACACACACACACACACA